>NC_136747.1:18846707-19094207 GCF_936440315.1 Barbus barbus
TCTGCCTGTGGCAAGACAGGAAACGCATGCGTCTTATTCGGATAGTTAGTCATTTTACATGGTTGAAAGGTATGGCCATTGCACAGTTACAGACGTAGCGCTAACGTGCGGTCTGATAGGCTAGGCTTGCAACATTACAGCACTCTCCCTTTTATGCATTTATACATAAGATTCAAATCAGATTTGTAAGAGTTTAATATAAATGTTTTTTTGTGGTAAACTTTAACGATTTGTTAGAGTAGATAATTGTTGTTCTCGTCATTCTTAATGTTGATATTGATCAGTTGTTTGCTAATCGGTCGCATAATTAATTGATCCAGGAGTCATTGTGTTTTTTTTTTTATTTTTTATTTTTTTAAATACAGCTTGATTTCTTGTAGCGTTGTGTTAATGTTAATGAGGGCCCAAAATGCTTTGGTTTGTCCACTTAGCCTCTTTTTTTTAATTTTTTTTTTTATGTTTGAACTGGTCAAATTGAGTTTTGGCTCATTTCTGTACCAAGTTAATAGGGAAAAAAAGTGGAGTGACAAATCAGAACTTTTTGGGGGGAAATCTTAGCAATCTTCCGCAGTTATATGGATTTTACACTTAAAGTGTGTTTATTACTTCTGTGTGTATATGAACTCAAATCTATGATATAAATCTGAATGAATTTTCTCTTGCGTATTAAAAATAGGACACCATACATTAAGACACACGAGCATAAGCACTGCCTTTGGACTGAACAGCACCGATTAGAGCGGTTTGAAGGGTCTCCAGCGTGCACGCCTCGTCGGGGGGCCGCTCTGCAAAAACCCTTTCGTAATAAACCATCCGTAAAGCAGCAGGTTTGATATGAATGAGTTTGAGCACCAGCCTGTCGTTGGCGTGGACGCTGGTCCCATGAAAGAAGAACAGGAAGTGGGCAAGGGCATCACATGCAATAAATTGGATTTGCGCATCGAATGCTAAATGGGTTACTCAATGTCACGGCTTCCAGAGAATAACGCGTTTGAGTACTGTGTGTGTGTGTGTGTGCCCTTTCTAGGCATTTTAGCTAAATTGTTACATGACACTTAATTCCAGTTTGTATAATGATATCATTGCAAAGCAATATAACCCAAAATCTAGAACAATTAAAAAGCTGTAATACTTTTTTGTCGATGTGGCTGTTGGTTGGATTCCTATTGCCATTTGTGTTTATGTACTTATTTTGCTTGTATCAATCAGTGGGAATGTGCATATGGTGGACTAGCTTTTTAGGCTATGTGGAAAATTTTCAAATTTAAACTGTGTTCGCCTGCATGCCAGAGTATTGTTCTAATCTCTTATAAAATATTTATTATGGCGCAGAAGTTTTTTTTATTAGCAAATCAATACAGGGAGACTGTTTTGAGTAGCGATGTTGTCCAGTCTCTTTTACAGGATTTAAAAAATTTCTCCAGAAATGTCAGTAACTGATGAGGGACAGATTCAAGGGCTGAAGGGGTGTGGATGTCGGTCTTTGGGAGCTCCAACCCAAACGAGGTACTTTCTTCAATCATTGGGCCGCTCAGACTGACCTCCTCACCCTTTCTTTCCGTCCTCATGCCGATGAGGAGCCCTTTTACCCACTGTCTCGTTCCCTCTCTGCTCTCGGGCTCTTCAGTGCTGTGGACGCCGCCCTGGTGGCACCTCCACACATACACTTCCTCTCTGCATGTGGTGGGCCCCGAGGGTCCACTGCACAAGGATATTACCTCTCTTAACTTAGGTTTTTTTTAACCGTTCTCTGTCCCGATTTAAAGAGAGCATGATTTTTTTTTAAATTCCTATTTGATATATGGCTTTGTTATTTGAAAAATGTGTATTGTAATTTAAGTTTTTGTTTCTCTTACTGGTGTGTAGCTTTTTTGTGCTGTTCTATTCTCGTGTTCTGAGCTGTGTGACTTGTCCAATAGCAATAGCGGCACTTTCTTTGACCTGCTGGGGAAAGCTCGGGACTCCTGTAGCTTCTCCTATCAGAGTGCCCCGTCAGTTGCTGTACTGCTTTGTGACATTTTTAAAAAAAAAATCTCCCTTTTTTTTTTTTTTTTTTTTTTAGCCTGCAGGGAATATTTGTGTTATTGTGCAAAGTAATAAATTGGTATTTTATGCCTATAACACACACCTCTGTCTCCTGTCATTATTGATGTTCAGGAAAGGAAACCTTAAAAGGTCTGTTTATTGTACAGATATTACTGATATCAATTTTAATAAATAATTTTTTTTAACATAATGGAATGTTTTCTTAAAAATAGATTTAAAACCACTAGATGGCAACACCTACTTAGATCTACAAAGTAAACCACTCACTGTTGTGATGCAGCACTATCCAGCTTAAATAGTTTCCCTTGCTGAATATTTATGTATTAATCGAACAGACCAACACTTAAATTCCCAGAAAATCTTGCATGGCAGCTTTGGTTACTATTGATTTTTATCATGGTAAAGTGCAGCTTGAACTTTGAACAATTCCTTGTGTGTTACACAAAATCGTCATTTATTAAGCTTGAAATGAAGAATACCCCCCCCCCCCCCCCCCCCCCCCAACCTTCACTCTCTTTATTTTACTTATTTTTGAAAGTCATTTGAGCAGTGTATACTTATGGGTACTTAAATATCAGCTATTTATATGACAGTTTTCACATTTCTTTATTATACAGTTTGCCTTTTTAAAAGCTGCATTCTTACATGAATTATACTTGAGCTTCATTGTGGGCCATCACTCATTCGTCTGCTTTCTCTCTCTCTTTTGTGTACCCACTCTCTCATTTCCTGTGTCCTGTGCTGTCGTCATGACCACTGTTGCCAAGGAGAGGCAGCCACAAGAGAAAGGAAACTTAAACCAGAGATCTTGTAGCCGTAATATTTAATTCATCACCTCAGACGCTAACGTTTGCATGTTATGGAGCAGAATGAAACAAAGGAACTGGGCAAAATGACACAAAAAAACAAAGCCTTTGGAAACAACTTGGTAGTAGTCCCTTTATCAAATAATTATATTATAAAATGTAAGTTACAGTATATAGACCAAAAAAAAATTACAATTCATCTTTAATCACCTCGCAAGGTAACCTTATATTGCTGTAATTGGATCATTTGTACCTTTGTAAAATATCCCTTTACAACTTGACAGCCATGTAAATTCACACTTCTGGCTAAAATGCTGTTAAAATGAGTGTTTTTGAGAGGATGTACATTACTGATGGTCTCAATCACAAAAAATGGACTGGCAGTCCATACTGTTTCAAAGTGTGAGGATTTTTGTGTTCATCACAGTCACCCTCAGAAATGCCCACAACAGCAAACATCCTCACAAGCCCTCTCTTTAAAGAAATTTCTTTGTCTCATTGGGGGAATGGCAAACACACTTTTGTATCAGCCCTTCATGAGCACTGAACGCTTTGAGGCATATTGTTGACAGCTCCTAGATTGTCTTTGTGTTAACTGATCCGCTAGCAGACACCCCTCTTGCCCTCCCTCCTCTGTGTTGCTCCATCTCCCTTTATATCCTGCCATCCGCTGTTTTCCTTTCAGGATGAGAGTGGCTTTGCTCAACAGTGTTTCTAAAGATGGACGAGACTAGCACACTTGAAACACCTGTAAGGGTTATCGGGCCGCCCAATAAGCGATCGGCACTCTGACAGAAACCAACCAACCCGTGAAGGTTTTGCTGCAGGGAAGAGGACACTGCTTTTGTCTTTGCCTAAGTGGCCTGAAGCACAGCACCCTTTTTTGTGTCCGCTCTCGATACGACAAGAGCATCTAATCTAAAGAGCTTGAAAGAGGACAACGTATTTACTTTTGACATCTATCCGCACAGGTGTTATATCTGTAGAACCTTTCTTTTTACTTCACACGAAACTGTTGGATAATTTACGAAGACCTTTGCCATCGCTCAGACTCTAGTTTAGGTTCTGTTTGACGTTTGTTGGGTGCTTGGAAGTAATGCATATTTGACAGCCACTGCATCAATGTCACAGTATCAAATTCAATCGGTGTGACCTGTTTGGGTAAGGCAACACCAGACTGGGTAGCAACAGAGACACATGTCCCTGCGATAAGAGTAGATCTTTCTTTACTGAGAAGACAACAAGTCCACCACACTTTACAGTGGTGCAAGACCAACTTCTACCCTCCGGATATAGCCTGTGACGGTGGGATTCTCATTGAAGTTCAATCAATCCCTTATGGGTGAGTTGAGACAAGTGGCAGCAGTTCTTCAATTATTCATCTTTTCAAAGAAAGACCAGGCGAAAGTGAACACAACTGTCTGAGAATCCAAAAGACGGACTAGAACGTAGCTGAACAAAACTTGGTTCCAAGAATTTTGAAAGACAAATCTGAGAGGTCTGCCAAGGATCTTTTTAAGGAGGACTGACCGAGACCGGAGGATTGGGACCAAATAACAGACTAGAATGCACCTGAACAAAACTTTGCTCTGAGAATTTAAAGACACTCCAAGAGGTCCAGAAAGGAACTTTAAAGGTCGACACGAGGACTGCCAAACATAAGACCAGGGGACGGACTAAAATGCATCTGAACAAAACTTTGCTTCAAGAAATTTGAAAGACAAAACCTTAGCAAGTAACTTTCAAAGAAGGACTGACCGAGACTTCTTGCTGAGGATTGGCAAACGTGCCGACCTCTTTGGGCAAGGAGGACTGAAGCTATTACCTATAGTTGGAGCACCTGCAAGCGGAAAAGTGTCGTCGAGGTTGTGGCCCGAGGAGGCGTGGTACTCAGAGAGTGGCGAGATGGTGAACACGGGTATGCAGCTGATCAGCTTCACCTGTGCTGTGACAGGCTGGGTGATGGCTATAGCAGTGACTGCACTGCCCCAGTGGAAGGTCACGGCTTTTATAGGCAGCAACATCTTGACTTCCGAAATTGTTTGGCAGGGGATCTGGATGAACTGCATCTACCAGACCACCGGCCATATGCAGTGTAAGACCTACGACTCCATGCTGGCTCTACCGCCTGATATCCAGGCGGCACGGGCACTGATGTGCATTGCTATCTTCTTGGGCTGGTTGTCCTGCACCGTCTCTTGCTGTGGAATGAAGTGCACCACCTGTGCCGGGGATGATCGCCATGCCAAGGCTGGCATAGCGCTGTCTGGTGGGGTGCTCTTCATCCTGACGGGCCTGTGCGTCCTAGTGCCGGTTTCCTGGACAGCAAACACTGTGGTGCAGGACTTCTACAACCCCAATGTTCCCCTCCAGCACAAGCGGGAGCTGGGTCAGGCCATTTACCTGGGATGGGCGGCAGCAGTGATTCTTATGATCAGCGGTGCGGTGCTGAGCAGTACCTGCCCACACATCGAGAGAGGAGGGTACAGACGTGGGTACATAGGCCGCAGTTTTGCAAACTCAAGGCCTTCTGCTCCTGATCCGCCGAAGCCAATCACCACCAGTACCCTGCCTCTTAAGGAATATGTATGATAAAGATAAAAAATGAAAGCAAATGGGATAATGATTAAAGGTGCACTCAGTGATTTCTGTTTCAATGGACAGTTGTATTTTGTGTCATTGTCACTGTGGTGATCATGTCCATATTTGCCATTTGAAATCCCATTTATCTGCTTTTTCTTTCATTGCTTATACATCGGACACATGTTGGTGCTGTTCACTCCAGCTCCTTCATTATATTGTCTGTAATATACATACGTGACCCTGGACCCCAAAACCAGTCATAAGTGTCAATTTTTCAAAATTGACATTTATACATCACCTGAAAGCTGAGTAAATAAGCTTTCCATCAATGTGTGGTTTGTTAGGATCGGACAATATTTGGCTGAGATACAACTATTTGAAAATCTGGAATCTGAGGGTGCAAAAAATTCTAAATATTGAGAAAATCGCCTTTAAAGTTGTCCAAATGAAGTTCATAGCAATGCAAATTACTAATCAAACATTACATTTTGATATATTTACAGTAGGAAATTTACAAAATATCTTCATGGAACATGATCTTTACTTAATGTCCTAATGATTTTTGGTTTAAAAGAAATATCAATAATTTTGACCCATACAATGTATTTTTGGCTATTGCTACAAATATACCTCAGCGACATAAGACTGGTTTTGTGGTCCAGGGTCACATATTGTATTGTTATATTGTTTGGTTTGCTTTTGTTTAGATGTGTTTTTAAGTTTATGTAGGTAAAGCTTTATTTTTTAAAGTGTCATTTCTGTATTACTAGTGGCACCAAAATGGAATCACAATCTGCTATTTTTTTCTGTACAACAAGGGCACAACCAGTGCTGTGAGTTTGGAGTGGAACTATTAGTTTGTCAGTGGTAAACATGAGTATTTGAAAACTGCCCCCCCCCCCCCATTTCTGTTTGGTCACACTGGTGGAGCAGAAATGACACATTTCACCTTTAAAGTACATAATTTCTGCACCAATAGCAAAAACAGAATTGAAAAAATAATGATTAGCACTAACACTGAAAAACAGCTAGATTCACCCCAAACACTGTGACACACTTCAGCTTTAACTGAACTGAATTGTAAAACACAGCTGGCCACGTGATCTCAGCTTGTGTGAGTGTACATTATTTTTCATTCGTCATAAGTATTATTCATTTCTTCAGGGTAAGGATTTTAATGTGGAAAAAAATTACTGAGTGCACCTTTAATTAAAGACAGTCTAGTATCTAGAATTTGAAACAGTGTTTGAGTAGTAATATTTGTAGTTGTATTGCAGTGGGTCTATGATTTTCATAAAATTTCCTTTCCCTTGCTGCTTGTCACTCTCTCTTCCCATCAGTGTATTTTCTCATATGAATGCATTTAGATTAGGTTTCATCATATTTTGATAAGATTTTTTTTTTTAAGTTCAATAGTATTAACTGTGGGCTAACTTAGGCCCATTTTGCAGTGTCTTTTTTCCTTTCTTTTTTGTAAATGGTAATCTATCTTGTGTTTTGTAGACAACTGACAGCACACCACTGCTGTACTTAGAAACAGTAAAAGCATTTTTCAGTATGTTGGATTGCTGTGTTCATAGTGTTTTCTGTATTTATTTATTAAAATTGTGTGAACTTGAGGAAAAAATAAAAACGATATGTGATGTGACATTCAATGACAACAGTGCAATTGTTTTATCAATATATATAAAAAACTATGAAATAACCACATTTATTAAAACAGAGCACTGCTCTTACAATGATACTGATATTCAGTCTTTGTCAAATCAATGCCCATAGCAAAACAAAATTAATCCAGGAGTCTCGAGCTACACCATTACTATACCGCTGTCCTTTTTCAAGATCCTTCATTGCCAAACTGAGAACAACTGCCAACATAGGATGTGGAAATGACTTGATAAAATAGCTGACATTCATTCAGTCTCCAAGAAGAATGATACTTTACACAATTAATCTAAAACACAAAAAACATGAATGAACACAAAATATAAATTTCGAGACTAAAATCTCTAATTTTACTGTTGTATATATTTGTATACATCACATGTACATATACATTCTAATTTCCGATTCTTATAAAATGTCACACAACAAACAAAATCTATGATTAATAGATGCAGCCAAACTACTACACAGCATCAAATTCTCCGTTTACATCTGGTATCAACGTATTAAATGTGTTTTTTTTATGGCCATTTGTGATAGAATGTTCTGGACCACTGTTTGCACCCGTTTTTAGTGCCAACCACTTGTAATCAGATCACCCAAGACAGACATTAACACCAGATGAAAATGGGGCCAAAGAGTGTAACATTATCTACTCCAGGAAAAGGGGAAATACCTGCAATTCTCTCCTCTTCACTAGCCAAATGTAGAGATTCCCATCTCTTTGGTGCAGTTTCCATTAACGGAAGGTCACTGGGTGTCAGTGACTGCAGGAGGTTCCTTCTCTGCACTAATCTGACCAGATGAATTTAGGATTCATTGCAAAATAATGCATGTGCCTAACACACAGAGAGAAGAAGCATCACATTGATGCCAACAGTGGTCATGATGAGGAATGAGATTTAAAGGATACTGTAGTCGGTAATAGCGATCTGCATCTTGAAGCCACTCTAACATATCTGATCTGGAGACACAACCAGCAATGTCAAGAGTATCTGTGTTCTTCTCATAGAACTGGAAAACAGCAGACACCTGTTGACTGATGGCGTCCCGCACCCTCTGAAGAGCATCCCTGGAAGACAAAATTGCATGTGTGTTAAAATGATAATCAAACAGGACTTACATTTTCTCAGAACTGCATCCACAGCCAGTGACAGTTTGTAATGAAGGCGTTCTTGTAAACTAGGGAAACTGGCAAGAGGCGTGTTTGCAATCTGAACGGTATTCAGTGCCTTCAACTGCACTGCAAGGTTTCCAAGAGAGCTCATAAGAGGTTTACATTCAACTAGTTCACTGTCCCAAACGCTTTTAAGGTCTCAAAGCATTTTTTGAGTTGTTGGTGCAATGATAATAAAACAGCACTGGACATTTTGAAAAAAAAAAAAATCATTTTCAGTGACAGAATTTGAGAAACACTGTGAACGACGTTCATTTACAGAGAATTCATATAACTAATATATTAAATATTTAAATCTATAATATTAATCATAATTTAAATTTATCTGATAAACTACAAATCATGTCTGTGAGAGCCTGTTTCCATCGTAAAAGTACATGTGATATACATTAATCCCAAAGCCAAACAAAAATATTCTTTATTTAGAGAATTGGAGACCCATTAGTCTATTAAATAATGATGCCAAATTATTTGCCCTAATTTTTGCCAAAAGACTGAAACAAGGATTAAAAAGTATCATAGATGAGGAACAGACTGGATTTATTCAAGGAAGACACATTAGTAATAATATTAGATTGATACTAGATATGGTAGACTACAACGAATATATTTTAGAGGATAGTTTTATTTTGTTTATTGATTTTCACAAGGCATTTGATACCATAGAACACAATTTTTTATTCAGAGCTATTGAATTTTTTGGCTTTGGCAGTTATTTTCAAAATGCCATCAAAACCTTATACAAAGGGTGTACCAGTTCTGTAAAATTATCAAGGGGGACTTCTGGCAGATTTAATATAGGCAGGGGAATAAGGCAAGGGTGTCCGATCTCCCCTTTTTTGTTTTTGTTAGCAACGCAAATAATGGCCCTTCACATTAAAAAAGATGATTTTCAAGGAATTGCTGCATTAGGGAGAACATTTAAGTTGTGTCAGTTTGCCGATGACACTACTTTATTTTTGAAAGATTTGAATGAAATCATTAAAGCAGTGAACTGTATAAAAGAATTTTCAGAAGTATCAGGTCTAAGAATGAATATGAATAAATCAGTTCTGTTTCCTCTCAAAAAATGACTCATTTTCATAATATTCCAATTAAAAACCAAGTAACATATCTGGGAGTTGTTATATGTAAAGATGAATATTTGCGTAATGATTTAAATTTCAGTCCAATTATTACAAAAACTAGTAAGAGATTTAATATGTGGTTGCAAAGGGATTTGTCAGTTCAGGGGCGGGTACTTCTGTCAAAAGCTGAAGGTATTTCCAGATCAGTCTATACATCCTTATCATTGGATATTCCTCCTAAAGTTACGAAACAACTGGATAAAATTCTTATTGATTTTATCTGGAAACATAAGCCTCATTACCTGAGAAAAGAAATTTTATGCAACTCCAAAGATAATGGTGGTTTAGAGGTGTTGAGTTATGATACTTTAAACAATGTATTTAAAATAAATTGGCTTATTCAGTACTTAAAAAATGAAGACCGTATTTGGAACTCCTTTCCCAATTATTTATTTAAGCAATTGGGTGACCTCGATTTTTTTGTTGAAGTGCAATTATTCAATTGAAAAACTACCAGTTAAGCTTGCAAAATTTCATAAACAAGCTCTTATGGCATGGACGCTGGCCTACAAACATAATTTCTCACCAAGGAGGTATTATATTTGGAACAACAAAGATATCTTATAAATAAATCTTTATATTTTGATTACTGGTTTGAAAACAATATTTTAGTAGTTAGCCAGCTCTTAAACAATGATGGAGTTTTATTAACGTATAAGGAATTTATTAATAAATTTAAAATACCAGTTAGACCTAAAGCATTTGCAGTGGTAATGGATGCAATCCCTCAAAAAGTTTTGACCCTTCTCAGAAGTGCATCACAGGAGAAAGATTTGAATTTTGAAGAGATCAAGAGTAAAATATTTATTGGTAATACAAATATTATACAAAACAGACTCTCAAATAACTATATTAGGAATATACTTAATATCACTGTTTATCCTCCAGCTCGCTTTTTCTGGTCTTCTGTATTTGGAGAAGTGAATTGGCGTAAAGCTTGGCGAACAGCAGACAAATTCTATATTAATAATAAAGTAAAGGAGGTTTCTTTTAAAATAATGCATAGAATATATCCAGTTAAACGTGCTGGAACGTTTTAAATTAGAAATTGATTACTCTTGTGATTTCTGTAAAGGTGAAAAGGAAACTATTTTTCATTTATTTTTTCACTGTATACATACAAAAATATTTTGGATTGATGTGGAGTTATTTATTAAGAAAATGTTGGACATTTCTCTGCAGCTGAGTGGATTTGATGTAATAATATACTTCGGTGATCATGGATTTGATAAAGATAAAGCATACTTCATACAATTGTTAATTTTAATGGGGAAGTTTCATATTCATAAAATGAAGTGGTCAGGCTCTAGACCAAACTTTTCTCATTTTATAAACGATTTCAAGCTGTATTCTAAAGTCCTGTGTAATTGCACAAATAAAAAGGCTATTAGAACTCATAATATTGTAAGCAGGTATGCTATTGTATAAAGTGAGGCCCCAAAAAAAAAAAAAGGTTTGTAATTTTATTTATTTATATGTCCATTATATTTTGTTACTGTCCTCTGGCACTGTTTCATTATATTAATGTTGTTCATCTTTTTCTATGTTTCTTTTACACTTGAATGTTTCTCGATGTATTGTTCTGATGTAAGGCATAATGAAAAACAAAACAAAATATAGCTGCGAGCAGCGATGACGGGCCCAAGCCGCCAGTGCATACGCCACCCCCGGTGGCATCGAAAAACGGTGCCCAGCGAGCACACACAATACAGTAACCCTCTGGCAGTTTGGTTTTAAGGGATACGGCAATTAAAGGGTTAATCCAAACCATCAACTCTGTGAAACACAGACACACAGAACAACATATAAAACTTTAAATTCTGTCAAAATATATTTTTCATTGGTAGTTGATGTTAGTTAATGCATTTACTAATGTTAACAAATGAGAAATTATTAGTTACCAAAGCTTTTAATGATTTATAAGCATTTTTTAATGATTTATTTTTCCATTAACAAACATGAATAATTTTTACTAACACAAATAAATAAAGTAAAAAATATATTGTTAATATTTAATGTTATTTGTGAATTAACCAATGTTAAAAAACAACATTATTTAACTGTTGTTAATTTACATCATTAATAATTATATACCATTTAATGGTGATCAATATAAAAAAAATTTAAAGTTTTATCTTTTGAGCATGACTATTTTCTAATATTAAAAATATTTTGTTCATTGTTAGTTCATTGTAAGTTCATACTATCAATGAAGAATTAACATGCTGTAAAAAATATATTTTTCATTGTTAGTTCATGTTAATTAATGCATTCCCTACTGTTAACAAATGAGACTTCATTATAAAGTGTTATCAAAACCTGTAATGCTTTATAAGCATTTTTTAAGGATTTTATTGAGAAGTTTAAACAGACCCTCTCTCTCTCTCTCTCTCTCTCTCTCTCTCTCTCTCTCTCTCTCTCTCTCTCTCTCTCTCTCTCTCTCTCTCTCTCTCTCTCTCTCTCTCTCTCTCTCTCTCTCTCTCTCTCTCTCTCTCTCTCTCTCTCTCTCCACACTCACTGAACTCACACAGTCAGTCACCTACCGCACACATTAGAAGTACAGTGACAGGAGATCTCTAAGTTTTAAATTTTTCTCCTAAGCATAGTGTATTGTAAATTCATGAAATTAAGCACATATCCTTACACTGTATTGTTCTGTGTATGTAATTTTTTATGAAGTGTTTGGAAGCTGCTCTTAAAAGATAAAAAAAAAAAGTTTTCTCTTTTTTCTGTAACTTTAATAAATTGCCATTAAAACACCGTTAAAGATATCCTAAATCCGTCCGCAATTTAGCATCTTCAGTATTTTGGCATCATGAGAAAAAATGTTTGGTGTGATTTCCGTGTTTCTGTTTGGAGGATTATGAATTTGTTTACAGCTCGTTTTTTAAAAAAAACCACATTAAAATAAATATAGCCGACTTCCTGTTGGTCGTAGCTAATGACTGTAAATTAGAAAGTTGTCCGGATTAATAAGAACAATTTATGTACCGAGTTTGGTGTCTGTAGCTATCATTATATATATATATATATATATATATATATATATATATATATATATATATATATATATATAATCATTAATAATTATATACCATTTAATGTTGATCAATATTAATTCCAAAATGTGTTAATATATTATTAAATTTTAAAGTTTATCTTTTGAACATGACTATTTTTCTAACATTAAAAAGATTAATAAATGCTTTTAAAAAAAAATTTCTTTGTTAGTTCATACTATCATGGAAGAATTAACATGCTGTAAAAATATATTTTTCATTGTTAGTTCATGTTAAATAATGCATTTCCTAATGTTAAGAAATGAGACCTTATTATAAAGTGTTATCAAAATCTTTAATGATTTATAAGCATTTTTTTAAGATTTTAAAAAACAGACCCTCTCTCTCTCTTTCTCTCTCTCACCCACTGGCTCAATCCACACAGTCACTCACACAGTCACTGACAGCCCACCCCACCCCACCCCTCACTCAGCTGCAGTGACAGGGAGCTCTCACTCAGAAGCAGCTCTGATAGTTTTAAAATTTTCTCCTCTGCATAGTGTATTGTAAATTCATGAAATTAATCACATATCCTCAGACTGTATTGTTCTGTGTATGTAATTTTTTATGAAGTGTTTGAAAGCTGCTCTTAAAAAAAAAAAAAAAAAAAAAGAATTCTCTTTTTTACTGTAACTTTAATAAATTGCCATTAAATCATCGTTCAAGATATCCTAAATCCGTCCGCAATTTAGCATCTTCAGTATTTTGGCATCATGAGAAAAAATGTTTAGTGTGATTTCCGTGTTTCTGTTTGGAGGAGTATGAATTTGTTTACAGCCTGTTTTTAAAAAAAACCCACATTAAAATAAATATAGCCGACTTCCTGTTGGTCGTAGCTAATGACTGTAAATTAGAAAGTTGTCCGGATTAATAAGAACAATTTATGTACCGAGTTTGGTGTCTGTAGCTAAAACTAACCCCCCCATTTTTGACAAAAGGTGGCGCTATAGAGTGCCTCTTCCACGCCCGTTTATGAGCTTTTTCCAGTGTCTAACTATCATTAATACTCATATGTGTGTTGAGTTTCATGACATTCTAAACATGTTATCTGCCTCAAAATCACCAGAAACGAATTTTCAACTTTGACACGTTGCCATGGCAACATAATTTTAGATATCAATATTCCCTTCACAGTTTTACATCGGCCGTGTTTTGACATTATTCTGGTGAAGTTTGAAGCAAATCGAGTAAAAATAAGATGCTGAATTCAAAGCATTTTGAAAACGACACACTTCCTGCAGCCAGTTGGTGGCGCTATAACTTTCAGTCATAATAGTCACATCAGTCCGATCGGCATCATACAACGAACAAATCACTGAAGTTTGATCTACATCATACAATGTATGTGGACGTTATTAGGCATTTCCTGGGTCTCATTTTTCGCCATAACTTCATCGCCTCGCCACGGGCAAACCGTTCGACATATCAAAAATATCTTCGCAATTTAGCGTCCCCAATGTCTTGAGATCATGTTCACCGAGTTTGGTGGCAATCGTATGGAAATCCTCAGAGGAGTATATCAAATTCCAGAGCATGCGCTTTTTAAACAGCCCTGAATAGCCGACTTCCTGTTGGGCGGAGCCTAAGACATGCTGCGCGGAAGTTGTTCGGCTCAATGAGTTCTATATGTGTACCGAGTTTCATATGAATACGTGCAAGTATGTGTGAGCTATACATCGTGTTTTCTGACAATTTTCCAGGGGGCGCCGTAGAGCCCCTGTGCCACGCCCGGGTCCCAGCCTCAGCGGCGTCCTAATGGCCGCAGGTTCCAATGTGCGTGCCAATTTTCGAGAGTTTTCGGGCACGTTAAGGCCCCCAAAAGTGCCCGGATGATTGAAATAAAAAAAAAAAAAAAAAAAAAAAAAAAAAAAATATAGCTGCGAGCAGCGATGACGGGCCCAAGCCGTCAGCATATGCCACCCCGGTGGCATCGATAAAACGGTGCCCAGCGAGCACAAGCATTACAGTAACCCTCTGGCAGTTTGGTTTTAAGGGATACGGCAATTAAAGGGTTAATCCAAACCATCAACTCTGTGAAACACACACACACAGAACATATAAAACTTTAAGTTCTGTGAAAATATATTTTTCATTGGTAGTTGATGTTAGTTAATGCATTTACTAATGCTAACAAATGAGAAATTATTATAGTTACCAAAGCTTTTAATGATTTATAAGCATTTTTTAATGATTTATTTTTCCATTAACTAACATGAATAATTTTTTCTAACACAAATTAATAAAGTAAAAAATATATTGTTAATATTTAATGTTATTTGTGAATTAACCAATGTTAAAAAACAACATTATTTAACTGTTGTTAATTTACATCATTAATAAATATATACCATTTAATGTTGATCAAAATCAATTCCAAAATGTGTTAATATATTATTAAATTTTAAAGTTTTATCTTTTGAACATGACTATTTTTCTAATATAAAAAATATTTTGTTCATTGTTAGTTCATTGTAAGTTCATACTATCAATGAAGAATTAACATGCTGTAAAAAATATATTTCATTGTTAGTTCATGTTAATGAATGCATTCCCTACTGTTAACAAATGAGACTTAATTATAAAGTGTTATCAAAACCTTTAATGCTTTATAAGCATTTTTTAAGGATTTTATTGAGATGTTTAAACAGACCCTCTCTCTCTCTCCCTCTCTCTCTCCCCCTCCACACTCACTGAACTCACACAGTCAGTCACCCACCCAGTCACCTACCGCAAACATTAGAAGCACAGAGACAGGAGAACTCTGATAGTTTTTAAATTTTCTCCTCCGCATAGTGTATTGTAAATTCATGAAATTAATCACATATCCTCAGACTGTATTGTTCTGTGTATGTAATTTTTTATGAAGTGTTTGGAAGCTGCTCTTAAAAGAAAAAAAGAAAAGAAAAGTTTTCTCTTTTTTACTGTAACTTTAATAAATTGCCATTAAATCATCGTTCAAGATATCCTAAATCCGTCCGCAATTTAGCATCTTCAGTATTTTGGCATCATAAGAAAAAATGTTTGGTGTGATTTCCGTGTTTCTGTTTGGAGGAGCATGAATTTGTTTACAGCCTGTTTAAAAACAAAACCCACATTAAAATAAATATAGCCGACTTCCTGTTGGTCGTAGCTAATGACTGTAAATTAGAAAGTTGTCCGGATTAATAAGAACAATTTATGTACCGAGTTTGGTGTCTGTAGCTATCATTATATATATATAAACATTAATAATTATATACCATTTAATGTTGATCAATATTAATTCCAAAATGTGTTAATATATTATTACATTTGAAAGTTTATCTTTTGAACATGACTATTTTTCTAACATTAAAAAGATTAATAAATGCTTTAAAAAAATTGTTCTTTGTTAGTTCATACTATCATGGAAGAATTAACATGATGTAAAAATATATTTTTCATTGTTAGTTCACGTTAATTAATGCATTTCCTAATGTTAAGAATTGAGACCTTATTTAATGATTTATAAGCATTTTTTAAAGATTTTAAAAAACAGACCCTCTCTCTCTTTCTCTCTCTCACCCAGCTCCTCAATCCACACAGTCACTCACACAGTCACTCACACCCCACCCCACCCCACCCCTCACTCAGCTGCAGGCTGACAGGGATCTCTCACTCAGAAGCAGTCTAAGAGCTCTCTGATAGTTTTTAAATTTTCTCCTAAGCATAGTGTATTGTAAATTCATGAAATTAATCACATATCCTCAGACTGTATTGTTCTGTGTATGTAATTTTTTATGAAGTGTTTGGAAGCTGCTCTTAAAAGATAAAAAAAAAAAAAAATTATCTTTTTTACTGTAACTTTAATAAATTGCCATTAAATCATCGTTCAAGATATCCTAAATCCGTCCGCAATTTAGCATCTTCAGTATTTTGGCATCATGATAAAAAATGTTTGGTGTGATTTCCGTGTTTCTGCTTGGAGGAGTATTAATTTGTTTACAGCCCGTTTTTAAAAAAAACCCACATTAAAATAAATATAGCCGACTTCCTGTTGGTCGTAGCTAATGACTGTAAATTAGAAAATTGTCCGGATTAATAAGAACAATTTATGTACCGAGTTTGGTGTCTGTAGCTAAAACTAACCCCCTCATTTTTGACAAAAGGTGGCGCTATAGAGTGTCTCTTCCACGCCCGTTTATGAGCTTTTTCCAGTGTCTAACTATCATTAATACTGATATGTGTGTTGAGTTTCATGACATTCTAAACATGTTATCTGCCTCAAAATCACCAGAAACGAATTTTCAACTTTGACACGTTGCCATGGCAACATAATTTTAGATATCAATATTCCCTTCACAGTTTTACATCGGCCGTGTTTTGACATTATTCTGGTGAAGTTTGAAGCAAATCGAGGTAAAAGAAGATGCTGAATTCAAAGCATTTTGAAAACGACACACTTCCTGCAGCCAGTTGGTGGCGCTATAACTTTCAGTCATAATAGTCACATCTATCCGATCGGCATCATACAACGAACAAATCACTGAAGTTTGATATACATCATACAATGTATGTGGACGTTATTAGGCATTTCCTGGGTCTCATTTTTCGCCATAACTTCATCGCCTCGCCACGGGCAAACCGTTCGACATATCAAAAATATCTTCGCAATTTAGCGTCCCCAATGTCTTGAGATCATGTTCACCTAGTTTGGTGGCAATCGTATGGAAATCCTCAGAGGAGTATATCAAATTCCAGAGCATGCGCTTTTTAAACAGCCCTGAATAGCCGACTTCCTGTTGGGCGGAGCCTATGACATGCTGCGCGGAAGTTGTTCGGCTCAATGAGTTCTATATGTGTACCGAGTTTCATATGAATACGTGCAAGTATGTGTGAGCTATACATCAAGCTTTCTGACAATTTTCCAGGGGGCGCCGTAGAGCCCCTGTGCCACGCCCGGGTCCCAGCCTCAGCGGCGTCCTAATGGCCGCAGGTTCCAACGTGCGTGCCAATTTTCGAGAGTTTTCGGGCACGTTAAGGCCCCCAAAAGTGCCCGGATGATTGAAATAAAAAAAAAAAAAAAAAAAAAAAAAAAAAAATAAAAAAAAAAAAATATAGCTGCGAGCAGCGATGACGGGCCCAAGCCGTCAGCATACGCCACCCCGGTGGCATCGATAAAACGGTGCCCAGCGAGCACAAGCATCACAGTAACCCTCTGGCAGTTTGGTTTTAAGGGATACGGCAATTAAAGGGTTAATCCAAACCATCAACTCTGTGAAACACACACACACAGAACAACATATAAAACTTTAAATTCTGTGAAAATATATTTTTCATTGGTAGTTCATGTTAGTTAATGCATTTACTAATGCTAAAAATGAGAAATTATTATAGTTACCAAAGGTTTTAATGATTTATAAGCATTTTTTAATGATTTATTTTTCCATTAACTAACGTGAATAATTTTTTCTAACACAAATGAATAAAGTAAAAAATATATTGTTAATATTTAATGTTATTTGTGAATTAACCAATGTTAAAAACAACATTATTTAACTGTTGTTAATTTACATCATTAATAAATATATACCATTTAATGTTGATCAAAATCAATTCCAAAATGTGTTAATATATTATTACATTTTAAAGTTTTATCTTTTGAACATGACTATTTTTCTAATATTAAAAATATTTTGTTCATTGTAAGTTCATACTATCAATGAAGAATTAACATGCTGTAAAAATATATTTTTCATTGTTAGTTCATGTTAATTAATGCATTCCCTACTGTTAACAAATGAGACTTCATTATAAAGTGTTATCAAAACCTTTAATGCTTTATAAGCATTTTTTAAGGATTTTATTGAGAAGTTTAAACAGACCCTCTCTCTCTCTCTCTCTCTCTCTCTCCCCCTCCACACTCACTGAACTCACACAGTCAGTCACCCACCGCACACATTAGAAACACAGTGACAGGAGAACTCTGATAAGTTTTAAAATGTTCCTTTCGCCATAGTGTATTGTAAATTCATGAATTAATCACATATCCTCAGACTGTCTTGTTCTGTGTATGTAATTTTTTATGAAGTGTTTGGAAGCTGCTCTTAAAAGAAAAAAAAAAAAAAAAAGTGTTCTTTTTTACTGTAACTTTAATAAATTGCCATTAAATCATCGTTCAAGATATCCTAAATCGGTCCGCAATGTAGCATCTTCAGTATCTTGGAATCATGTGAAAAAATGTTTGGTGTGAATTTTTGGTTTCTGCTTGGGAGGAGTATGAATTTGTTTACAGCCCGTTTAAAAAAAAAAAAAACACATAAAAAAAAAATAGCCGATTTCCTGTTGGTCGTAGCTAATGACTGTAAATTAAAAAGTTGTCCGGATTAATAAGAACAATTTATGTACCGAGTTTGGTGTCTGTAGCTATCATTATATATATAATCATTAATAATTATATACCATTTAATGTTGATCAATATTAATTCCAAAATGTGTTTATATATTATTACATTTTAAAGTTAATCTTTTGAACATGATTATTTTTCTAACATTAAAAAGATTAATAAATGCTTTAAAAAAAATTGTTCTTTGTTAGTTCATACTATCATGGAAGAATTAACATGCTGTAAAAATATATTTTTCATTGTTAGTTCACGTTAATTAATGCATTTCCTAATGTTAAGAATTGAGACCTTATTATAAAGTGTTATCAAAATCTTTAATGATTTATAAGCATTTTTTAAAGATTTTAAAAAACAGACCCTCTCTCTCTCTTTCTCTCTCTCACCCACTGGCTCAATCCACACAGTCACTCACACAGTCACTCACACCCCACCCCCACCCCTCACTCAGCTGCAGGCTGACAGGACCTCTCACTCAGAAGCAGTATATCAACTCTCTGATAGTTTTTAAATTTTCTCCTAAGCATAGTGTATTGTAAATTCATGAAATTAATCACATATCCTCAGACTGTATTGTTCTGTGTATGTAATTTTTTATGAAGTGTTTGGAAGCTGCTCTTAAAAGATAAAAAAAAAAAAAAATTATCTTTTTTACTGTAACTTTAATAAATTGCCATTAAATCATCGTTCAAGATATCCTAAATCCGTCCGCAATTTAGCATCTTCAGTATTTTGGCATCATGATAAAAAATGTTTGGTGTGATTTCCGTGTTTTTGCTTGGAGGAGTATTAATTTGTTTACAGCCCGTTTTTAAAAAAAAACCCACATTAAAATAAATATAGCCGACTTCCTGTTGGTCGTAGCTAATGACTGTAAATTAGAAAGTTGTCCGGATTAATAAGAACAATTTATGTACCGAGTTTGGTGTCTGTAGCTAAAACTAACCCCCCCATTTTTGACAAAAGGTGGCGCTATAGAGTGCCTCTTCCACGCCCGTTTATGAGCTTTTTCCAGTGTCTAACTATCATTAATACTGATATGTGTGTTGAGTTTCATGACATTCTAAACATGTTATCTGCCTCAAAATCACCAGAAACGAATTTTCAACTTTGACACGTTGCCATGGTAACATAATTTTAGATATCAATATTCCCTTCACAGTTTTACATCGGCCGTGTTTTGACATTATTCTGGTGAAGTTTGAAGCAAATCGAGTAAAAATAAGATGCTGAATTCAAAGCATTTTGAAAACGACACACTTCCTGCAGCCAGTTGGTGGCGCTATAACTTTCAGTCATAATAGTCACATCTATCCGATCGGCATCATACAACGAACAAATCTCTGAAGTTTGATCTACATCATACAATGTATGTGGACGTTATTAGGCATTTCCTGTGTCTCATTTTTCGCCATAACTTCATCGCCTCGCCACGGGCAAACCGTTCGACATATCAAAAATATCTTCGCAATTTAGCCTCCCCAATGTCTTGAGATCATGTTCACCGAGTTTGGTGGCAATCGTATGGAAATCCTCAGAGGAGTATATCAAATTCCAGAGCATGCGCTTTTTAAACAGCCCTGAATAGCCGACTTCCTGTTGGGCGGAGCCTAAAACATGCAGCGTGAAAGTTGTTCAGCTCAATGAGTTCTATATGTGTACCGAGTTTCATATGAATACGTGCAAGTATGTGTGAGCTATACATCAAGCTTTCTGACAATTTTCCAGGGGGCGCTGTAGAGCCCCTGTGCCACGCCCGGGTCCCAGCCTCAGCGGCGTCCTAATGGCCGCAGGTTCCAATGTGCGTGCCGATTTTCAAGAGTTTTCGGGCACGTTAAGGCCCCCAAAACCCCCCGGATAGTTGAAATAAAAAAAAATTCATAGGGGAACAATGATTCAATATAGCTGCGAGCAGCGATGACGGGCCCAAGCCGTCAGCATACGCCATCCCGGTGGCATCGATAAAACGGTGCCCAGCGAGCACAAGCATTACAGTAACCCTCTGGCAGTTTGGTTTTAAGGGATACGGCAATTAAAGGGTTAATCCAAACCATCAACTCTGTGAAACACACACACACAGAACAACATATAAAACTTTAAATTCTGTGAAAATATATTTTTCATTGGTAGTTGATGTTAATTAATGCATTCCCTACTGTTAACAAAAGAGACTTAATTATAAAGTGTTATCAAAACCTTTAATGCTTTATAAGCATTTTTTAAGGATTTTATTGAGAAGTTTAAACAGACCCTCTCTCTCTCTCTCTCTCTCTCCCCCTCCACACTCACTGAACTCACACAGTCAGTCACCCACCCAGTCACCTACCGCACACATTAGAAGCACAGAGACAGGAGAACTCTGATAGTTTTTAAATTTTCTCCTCCGCATAGTGTATTGTAAATTCATGAAATTAATCACATATCTCAGACTGTCTTGTTCTGTGTATGTAATTTTTTATGAAGTGTTTGGAAGCTGCTCTTTAAAGATAAAAAAAAAAGTGTTCTTTTTTACTGTAACTTTAATAAATTGCCATTAAATCACCGTTCAAGATATCCTAAATCAGTCCGCAATGTAGCATCTTCAGTATCTTGGAAGCATGTGAAAAAATGTTTGGTGTGAATTTTTGGTTTCTGCTTGAAGGAGTATGAATTTGTTTACAGCCCGTTTAAAAAAAAAAAAAAACACATAAAAAAAAAAAATAGCCGATTTCCTGTTGGTCGTAGCTAATGACTGTAAATTAGAAAGTTGTCCGGATTAATAAGAACAATTTATGTACCGAGTTTGGTGTCTGTAGCTATCATTATATATATATATATATATATATATATATATATATATATATATATATATATATATATATATATATATATATATATATATATATATAATCATTAATAATTATATACCATTTAATGTTGATCAATATTAATTCCAAAATGTGTTTATATATTATTACATTTTAAAGTTTATCTTTTGAACATGACTAATTTTCTAACATTAAAAAGATTAATAAATGCTTTAAAAAAATTGTTCTTTGTTAGTTCATACTATCATGGAAGAATTAACATGCTGTAAAAATATATTTTTCATTGTTAGTTCACGTTAATTAATGCATTTCCTAATGTTAAGAATTGAGACCTTATTATAAAGTGTTATCAAAATCTTTAATGATTTATAAGCATTTTTTAAAGATTTAAAAAAACAGACCCTCTCTCTCTCTTTCTCTCTCTCACCCACTGGCTCAATCCACACAGTCACTCACACAGTCACTCACACCCCACCCCACCCCCACCCCTCACTCAGCTGCAGGCTGACAGGGATCTCTCACTCAGAAGCAGTCTAAGTCTAACTCTCTGATAGTTTTAAAATTTTCTCCTCTGCATAGTGTATTGTAAATTCATAAAATTAATCACATATCCTCAGACTGTATTGTTCTGTGTATGTAATTTTTTATGAAGTGTTTGGAAGCTGCTCTTAAAAGATAAAAAAAAAAAAGAAATGATCTTTTTTACTGTAACTTTAATAAATTGCCATTAAATCATCGTTCAAGATATCCTAAATCCGTCCGCAATTTAGCATCTTCAGTATTTTGGCATCATGATAAAAAATGTTTGGTGTGATTTCCGTGTTTCTGCTTGGAGGAGTATTAATTTGTTTACAGCCCGTTTTTAAAAAAAACCCACATTAAAATAAATATAGCCGACTTCCTGTTGGTCGTAGCTAATGACTGTAAATTAGAAAGTTGTCCGGATTAATTAGAACAATTTATGTACCGAGTTTGGGGTCTGTAGCTAAAACTAACCCCCTCATTTTTGACAAAAGGTGGCGCTATAGAGTGCCTCTTCCACGCCCGTATATGAGCTTTTTCCAGTGTCTAACTATCATTAATACTCATATGTGTGTTGAGTTTCATGACATTCTAAACATGTTATCTGCCTCAAAATCACCAGAAACGAATTTTCAACTTTGACACGTTGCCATGGCAACATAATTTTAGATATCAATCTTCCCTTCACAGTTTTACATCGGCTGTGTTTTGACATTATTCTGGTGAAGTTTGAAGCAAATCGAGTAAAAATAAGATGCTGAATTCAAAGCATTTTGAAAACGACACACTTCCTGCAGCCAGTTGGTGGCGCTATAACTTTCAGTCATAATAGTCACATCTATCCGATCGGCATCATACAAAGAACAAATCACTGAAGTTTGATCTACATCATACAATGTATGTGGACGTTATTAGGCATTTCCTGGGTCTCATTTTTCGCCATAACTTCATCGCCTCGCCACGGGCAAACCGTTCGACATATCAAAAATATCTTCGCAATTTAGCGTCCCCAATGTCTTGAGATCATGTTCACCGAGTTTGGTGGCAATCGTATGGAAATCCTCAGAGGAGTATATCAAATTCCAGAGCATGCGCTTTTTAAACAGCCCTGAATAGCCGACTTCCTGTTGGGCGGAGCCTATGACATGCTGCGCGGAAGTTGTTCAGCTCAATGAGTTCTATATGTGTACCGAGTTTCATATGAATACGTGCAAGTATGTGTGAGCTATACATCAAGTTTTCTGACAATTTTCCAGGGGGCGCCGTAGAGCCCCTGTGCCACGCCCGGGTCCCAGCCTCAGCGGCGTCCTAATGGCCGCAGGTTCCAATGTGCGTGCCAATTTTCGAGAGTTTTCGGGCACGTTAAGGCCCCCAAAAGTGCCCGGATGATTGAAATAAAAAATAAAAAAAAAAAAAAAAAAAAAAAAAAAAATAATAATCCTTAGAAGAACAATAGGGCCCTGCGCCTTACTGGCTTGGGCCCTAAATATAGCTGCGAGCAGCGATGACGGGCCCAAGCCGTCAGCATACGCCACCCCGGTGGCATCGATAAAACGGTGCCCAGCGAGCACAAGCATCACAGTAACCCTCTGGCAGTTTGGTTTTAAGGGATACGGCAATTAAAGGGTTAATCCAAACCATCAACTCTGTGAAACACACACACACAGAACAACATATAAAACTTTAAATTCTGTGAAAATATATTTTTCATTGGTAGTTGATGTTAGTTAATGCATTTACTAATGCTAACAAATGAGAAATTATTATAGTTACCAAAGGTTTTAATGATTTATAAGCATTTTTTAATGATTTATTTTTCCATTAACTAACATGAATAATTTTTTCTAACACAAATGAATAAAGTAAAAAATATATTGTTAATATTTAATGTTATTTGTGAATTAACCAATGTTAAAAAACAACATTATTTAACTGTTGTTAATTTACATCATTAATAAATATATACCATTTAATGTTGATCAAAATCAATTCCAAAATGTGTTAATATATTATTACATTTTAATGTTTTATCTTTTGAACATGACTATTTTTCTAATATTACAAATATTTTGTTCATTGTTAGTTCATTGTAAGTGTTCAAAAAAAGTGTTATTTTTTACTGTAACTTTAATAAATTGCCATTAAATCACCGTTCAAGATATCCTAAATCGGTCCGCAATGAAGCATCTTCAGTATCTTGGAAGCATGTGAAAAAATGTTTGGTGTGAATTTTTGGTTTCTGCTTGGAGGAGTATTAATTTGTTTACAGCCCGTTTAAAAAATAAAAAAACACATTAAAAAAAAATAGCCGATTTCTTGTTGGTCGTAGCTAATGACTGTAAATTAGAAAGTTGTCCGGATTAATAAGAACAATTTATGTACCGAGTTTGGTGTCTGTAGCTATCATTATATATATAATCATTAATAATTATATACCATTTAATGTTGATCAATATTAATTCCAAAATGTGTTTATATATTATTACATTTTAAAGTTTATCTTTTGAACATGACTATTTTTCTAACATTAAAAAGATTAATAAATGCTTTAAAAAAATTGTTCTTTGTTAGTTCATACTATCATGGAAGAATTAACATGCTGTAAAAATATATTTTTCATTGTTAGTTCACGTTAATTAATGCATTTCCTAATGTTAAGAAATGAGACCTTATTATAAAGTGTTATCAAAATATTTAATGATTTATAAGCATTTTTTAAAGATTTTTAAAAAACAGACCCTCTCTCTCTCTTTCTCTCTCTCACCCAGCTCCTCAACTCACACAGTCACTCACACAGTCACTCACACCCCACCCCACCCCACCCCACCCCCACCCCCACCCCTCACTCAGCTGCAGGCTGACAGGGGAGCTCTCACTCAGAACCATTCTATCAACTCTCTGATAGTTTTTAAATTTTCTTCTCACCATAGTGTATTGTAAATTCATGAAATTAATCACATATCCTGAGACTGTATTGTTCTGTGTATGTAATTTTTTATGAAGTGTTTGGAAGCTGCTCTTAAAAGATAAAAAAAAAAAAAGTTTTCTCTTTTTTACTGTAACTTTAATAAATTGCCATTAAATCATCGTTCAAGATATCCTAAATCCGTCCGCAATTTAGCATCTTCAGTATTTTGGCGTCATGAGAAAAAATGTTTGGTGTGATTTACGTGTTTCTGTTTGGAGGAGTATGAATTTGTTTACAGCCCGTTTTTAAAAAAAACCCACATTAAAATAAATATAGCCGACGTCCTGTTGGTCGTAGCTAATGACTGTAAATTAGAAAGTTGTCCGGATTAATAAGAACAATTTATGTACCGAGTTTGGTATCTGTAGCTAAAACTAACCCCCCCATTTTTGACAAAAGGTGGCGCTATAGAGTGCCTCTTCCACGCCCGTTTATGAGCTTTTTCCAGTGTCTAACTATCATTAATACTCATATGTGTGTTGAGTTTCATGACATTCTAAACATGTTATCTGCCTCAAAATCACCAGAAACGAATTTTCAACTTTGACACGTTGCCATGGCAACATAATTTTAGATATCAATATTCCCTTCACAGTTTTACATCGGCCGTGTTTTGACATTATTCTGGTGAAGTTTGAAGCAAATCGAGTAAAAAGAAGATGCTGAATTCAAAGCATTTTGAAAACGACACACTTCCTGCAGCCAGTTGGTGGCGCTATAACTTTCAGTCATAATAGTCACATCTATCCGATCGGCATCATACAACGAACAAATCACTGAAGTTTGATCTACATCATACAATGTATGTGGACGTTATTAGGCATTTCCTGGGTCTCATTTTTCACCATAACTTCATCGCCTCGCCACGGGCAAACCGTTCGACATATCAAAAATATCTTCGCAATTTAGCGTCCCCAATGTCTTGAGATCATGTTCACCTAGTTTGGTGGCAATCGTATGGAAATCCTCAGAGGAGTATATCAAATTCCAGAGCATGTGCTTTTTAAACAGCCCTGAATAGCCGACTTCCTGTTGGGCTGAGCCTATGACATGCTGCGCGGAAGTTGTTCGGCTCAATGAGTTCTATATGTGTACCGAGTTTCATATGAATACGTGCAAGTATGTGTGAGCTATACATCAAGCTTTCTGACAATTTTCCAGGGGGCGCCGTAGAGCCCCTGTGCCACGCCCGGGTCCCAGCCTCAGCGGCATCCTAATGGCCGCAGGTTCCAATGTGCGTGCCAATTTTCGAGAGTTTTCGGGCACGTTAAGGGCCCCGAAACCCTCCGGATAGTTGAAATAAAAAAAAAATTCTTAGGGGAACAATGATTCAATATAGCTGCGAGCAGCGATGACGGGCCCAAGCCGTCAGCATACGCCACCCCGGTGGCATCGATAAAACGGTGCCCAGCGAGCACAAGCATCACAGTAACCCTCTGGCAGTTTGGTTTTAAGGGATACGGCAATTAAAGGGTTAATCCAAACCATCAATTCTGTGAAACACACACACACAGAACATATAAAACTTTAAATTCTGTGAAAATATATTTTTCATTGGTAGTTTATGTTAGTTAATGCATTTACTAATGCTAACAAATGAGAAATTATTATAGTTACCAAAGCTTTTAATGATTTATAAGCATTTTTTAATGATTTATTTTTCCATTAACTAACATGAATAATTTTTTCTAACACAAATTAATAAAGTAAAAAATATATTGTTAATATTTAATGTTATTTGTGAATTAACCAATGTTAAAAAACAACATTATTTAACTGTTGTTAATTTACATCATTAATAAATATATACCATTTAATGTTGATCAAAATCAATTCCAAAATGTGTTAATATATTATTACATTTTAAAGTTTTATCTTTTGAACATGACTATTTTTCTAATATAAAAAATATTTTGTTCATTGTTAGTTCATTGTAAGTTCATACTATCAATGAAGAATTAACATGCTGTAAAAAATATATTTTTCATTGTTAGTTCATGTTAATTAATGCATTCACTACTGTTAACAAATGAGACTTAATTATAAAGTGTTATCAAAACCTTTAATGCTTTATAAGCATTTTTTAAGGATTTTATTGAGATGTTTAAACAGACCCTCTCTCTCTCTCTCTCCCCCTCCACACTCACTGAACTCACACAGTCAGTCACCCACCCAGTCACCTACCGCAAACATTAGAAGCACAGAGACAGGAGAACTCTGATAGTTTTTAAATTTTCTCCTCCGCATAGTGTATTGTAAATTCATGAAACTAATCACATATCCTCAGACTGTATAGTTCTGTGTATATAATTTTTTATGAAGTGTTTGGAAGCTGCTCTTAAAAGAAAAAAAAAAAAGAAAAGTTTTCTCTTTTTTACTGTAACTTTAATAAATTGCCATTAAATCATCGTTCAAGATATCCTAAATCCGTCCGCAATTTAGCATCTTCAGTATTTTGGCATCATAAGAAAAAATGTTTGGTGTGATTTACGTGTTTCTGTTTGGAGGAGTATGAATTTGTTTACAGCCTGTTTAAAAACAAAACCCACATTAAAATAAATATAGCCGACTTCCTGTTGGTCGTAGCTAATGACTGTAAATTAGAAAGTTGTCCGGATTAATAAGAACAATTTATGTACTGAGTTTGGTGTCTGTAGCTATCATTATATATATATAAACATTAATAATTATATACCATTTAATGTTGATCAATATTAATTCCAAAATGTGTTAATATATTATTACATTTTAAAGTTTATCTTTTGAACATGACTATTTTTCTAACATTAAAAAGATTAATAAATGCTTTAAAAAAATTGTTCTTTGTTAGTTCATACTATCATGGAAGAATTAACATGCTGTAAAAATATATTTTTCATTGTTAGTTCACGTTAATTAATGCATTTCCTAATGTTAAGAATTGAGACCTTATTTAATGATTTATAAGCATTTTTTAAAGATTTTAAAAAACAGACCCTCTCTCTCTCTTTCTCTCTCTCACCCAGCTCCTCAATCCACACAGTCACTCACACAGTCACTCACACCCCACCCCACCCCCACCCCTCACTCAGCTGCAGGCTGACAGGGATCTCTCACTCAGAAGCAGTCTAAGAGCTCTCTGATAGTTTTTAAATTTTCTCCTAAGCATAGTGTATTGTAAATTCATGAAATTAATCACATATCTTCAGACTGTATTGTTCTGTGTATGTAATTTTTTATGAAGTGTTTGGAAGCTTCTCTTAAAAGATAAAAAAAAAAAAAAATTATCTTTTTTACTGTAACTTTAATAAATTGCCATTAAATCATCGTTCAAGATATCCTAAATCCGTCCGCAATTTAGCATCTTCAGTATTTTGGCATCATGATAAAAAATGTTTGGTGTGATTTCCGTGTTTCTGCTTGGAGGAGTATTAATTTGTTTACAGCCCGTTTTTAAAAAAAACCCACATTAAAATAAATATAGCCGACTTCCTGTTGGTCGTAGCTAATGACTGTAAATTAGAAAGTTGTCCGGATTAATTAGAACAATTTATGTACCGAGTTTGGGGTCTGTAGCTAAAACTAACCCCCTCATTTTTGACAAAAGGTGGCGCTATAGAGTGTCTCTTCCACGCCCGTTTATGAGCTTTTTCCAGTGTCTAACTATCATTAATACTCATGTGTGTTGAGTTTCATGACATTCTAAACATGTTATCTGCCTCAAAATCACCAGAAACGAATTTTCAACTTTGACACGTTGCCATGGCAACATAATTTTAGATATCAATATTCCCTTCACAGTTTTACATCGGCCGTGTTTTGACATTATTCTGGTGAAGTTTGAAGCAAATCGAGTAAAAAGAAGATGCTGAATTCAAAGCATTTTGAAAACGACACACTTCCTGCAGCCAGTTGGTGGCGCTATAACTTTCAGTCATAATAGTCACATCTATCCGATCGGCATCATACAACGAACAAACCACTGGAGTTTGATCTACATCATACAATGTATGTGGACGTTATTAGGCATTTCCTGGGTCTCATTTTTCGCCATAACTTCATCGCCTCGCCACGGGCAAACCGTTCGACATATCAAAAATATCTTCGCAATTTAGCGTCCCCAATGTCTTGAGATCATGTTCACCGAGTTTGGTGGCAATTGTATGGAAATCCTCAGAGGAGTATATCAAATTCCAGAGCATGCGCTTTTTAAACAGCCCTGAATAGCCGACTTCCTGTTGGGCGGAGCCTAAGACATGCTGTGCGGAAGTTGTTCGGCTCAATGAGTTCTATATGTGTACCGAGTTTCATATGAATACGTGCAAGTATGTGTGAGCTATACATCGTGTTTTCTGACAATTTTCCAGGGGGCGCCGTAGAGCCCCTGTGCCACGCCCAGGTCCCAGCCTCAGCGGCGTCCTAATGGCCGCAGGTTCCAATGTGCGTGCCAATTTTCGAGAGTTTTCGGGCACGTTAAGGCCCCCAAAAGTGCCCGGATGATTGAAATAAAAAATAAAAAAAAAAAAAAAAATAATAATCCTTAGAAGAACAATAGGGCCCTGCGCCTTACTGGCTTGGGCCCTAAATATAGCTGCGAGCAGCGATGACGGGCCCAAGCCGTCAGCATACGCCACCCCGGTGGCATCGATAAAACGGTGCCCAGCGAGCACAAGCATCACAGTAACCCTCTGGCAGTTTGATTTTAAGGGATACGGCAATTAAAGGGTTAATCCAAACCATCAACTCTGTGAAACACACACACACAGAACAACATATAAAACTTTAAATTCTGTGAAAATATATTTTTCATTGGTAGTTGATGTTAGTTAATGCATTTACTAATGCTAACAAATGAGAAATTATTATAGTTACCAAAGGTTTTAATGATTTATAAGCATTTTTTAATGATTTATTTTTCCATTAACTAACATGAATAATTTTTTCTAACACAAATGAATAAAGTAAAAAATATATTGTTAATATTTAATGTTATTTGTGAATTAACCAATGTTAAAAAACAACATTATTTAACTGTTGTTAATTTACATCATTAATAAATATATACCATTTAATGTTGATCAAAATCAATTCCAAAATGTGTTAATATATTATTACATTTTAATGTTTTATCTTTTGAACATGACTATTTTTCTAATATTACAAATATTTTGTTCATTGTTAGTTCATTGTAAGTTCATACTATCAATGAAGAATTAACATGCTGTAAAATATATATTTTTCATTGTTAGTTCATGTTAATTAATGCATTCACTACTGTTAACAAATGAGACTTAATTATAAAGTGTTATCAAAACCTTTAATGCTTTATAAGCATTTTTTAAGGATTTTATTGAGATGTTTAAACAGACCCTCTCTCTCTCTCTCTCCCCCTCCACACTCACTGAACTCACACAGTCAGTCACCCACCCAGTCACCTACCGCAAACATTAGAAGCACAGAGACAGGAGAACTCTGATAGTTTTTAAATTTTCTCCTCCGCATAGTGTATTGTAAATTCATGAAATTAATCACATATCCTCAGACTGTATTGTTCTGTGTATGTAATTTTTTATGAAGTGTTTGGAAGCTGCTCTTAAAAGAAAAAAAAAAAAGAAAAGTTTTCTCTTTTTTACTGTAACTTTAATAAATTGCCATTAAATCATCGTTCAAGATATCCTAAATCCGTCCGCAATTTAGCATCTTCAGTATTTTGGCATCATAAGAAAAAATGTTTGGTGTGATTTACGTGTTTCTGTTTGGAGGAGCATGAATTTGTTTACAGCCTGTTTAAAAACAAAACCCACATTAAAATAAATATAGCCGACTTCCTGTTGGTCGTAGCTAATGACTGTAAATTAGAAAGTTGTCCGGATTAATAAGAACAATTTATGTACCGAGTTTGGTGTCTGTAGCTATCATTATATATATATAAACATTAATAATTATATACCATTTAATGTTGATCAATATTAATTCCAAAATGTGTTAATATATTATTACATTTTAAAGTTTATCTTTTGAACATGACTATTTTTCTAACATTAAAAAGATTAATAAATGCTTTAAAAAAATTGTTCTTTGTTAGTTCATACTATCATGGAAGAATTAACATGCTGTAAAAATATATTTTTCATTGTTAGTTCACGTTAATTAATGCATTTCCTAATGTTAAGAATTGAGACCTTATTTAATGATTTATAAGCATTTTTTAAAGATTTTAAAAAAACAGACCCTCTCTCTCTCTTTCTCTCTCTCACCCAGCTCCTCAATCCACACAGTCACTCACACAGTCACTCACACCCCACCCCACCCCACCCCACCCCCACCCCTCACTCAGCTGCAGTGACAGGGAGCTCTCACTCAGAGGCAGGCTGGCAGGGAGCTCTCACTCAAAAGCAGCTCTGATAGTTTTTAAATTTTCTCCTAAGCATAGTGTATTGTAAATTCATGAAATTAATCACATATTCTCAGACTGTATTGTTCTGTGTATGTAATTTTTTATGAAGTGTTTGGAAGCTGCTCTTAAAAGATAAAAAAAAATAAAAATTATCTTTTTTACTGTAACTTTAATAAATTGCCATTAAATCATCGTTCAAGATATCCTAAATCCGTCCGCAATTTAGCATCTTCAGTATTTTGGCATCATGATAAAAAATGTTTTGTGTGATTTCCGTGTTTCTGCTTGGAGGAGTATTAATTTGTTTACAGCCCGTTTTAAAAAAAAACCCACATTAAAATAAATATAGCCGACTTCCTGTTGGTCGTAGCTAATGACTGTAAATTAGAAAGTTGTCCGGATTAATAAGAACAATTTATGTACCAAGTTTGGTGTCTGTAGCTAAAACTAACCCCCCCATTTTTGACAAAAGGTGGCGCTATAGAGTGCCTCTTCCACGCCCGTTTATGAGCTTTTTCCAGTGTCTAACTATCATTAATACTCATATGTGTGTTGAGTTTCATGACATTCTAAACATGTTATCTGCCTCAAAATCACCAGAAACGAATTTTCAACTTTGACACGTTGCCATGGCAACATAAGTTTAGATATCAATATTGCCTTCACAGTTTTACATCGGCCGTGTTTTGACATTATTCTGGTGAAGTTTGAAGCAAATCGAGTAAAAATAAGATGCTGAATTCAAAGCATTTTGAAAACGACACACTTCCTGCAGCCAGTTGGTGGCGCTATAACTTTCAGTCATTATAGTCACATCTATCCGATCGGCATCATACAACGAACAAATCACTGAAGTTTGATCAACATCATACAATGTATGTGGACGTTATTAGGCATTTCCTGGGTCTCATTTTTCGCCATAACTTCATCGCCTCGCCACGGGCAAACCGTTCGACATATCAAAAATATCTTCGCAATTTAGCGTCCCCAATGTCTTGAGATCATGTTCACCGAGTTTGGTGGCAATCGTATGGAAATCCTCAGAGGAGTATATCAAATTCCAGAGCATGCGCTTTTTAAACAGCCCTGAATAGCCGACTTCCTGTTGGGCGGAGCCTATGACATGCTGCGCGGAAGTTGTTCAGCTCAATGAGTTCTATATGTGTACCGAGTTTCATATGAATACGTGCAAGTATGTGTGAGCTATACATCAAGTTTTCTGACAATTTTCCAGGGGGCGCCGTAGAGCCCCTGTGCCACGCCCGGGTCCCAGCCTCAGCGGCGTCCTAATGGCCGCAGGTTCCAATGTGCGTGCCAATTTTCGAGAGTTTTCGGGCACGTTAAGGCCCCCAAAAGTGCCCGGATGATTGAAATAAAAAATAAAAAAAAAAAAAAAAAAAAAAATAATAATCCTTAGAAGAACAATAGGGCCCTGCGCCTTACTGGCTTGGGCCCTAAATATAGCTGCGAGCAGCGATGACGGGCCCAAGCCGTCAGCATACGCCACCCCGGTGGCATCGATAAAACGGTGCCCAGCGAGCACAAGCATCACAGTAACCCTCTGGCAGTTTGGTTTTAAGGGATACGGCAATTAAAGGGTTAATCCAAACCATCAACTCTGTGAAACACACACACACAGAACAACATATAAAACTTTAAATTCTATGAAAATATATTTTTCATTGGTAGTTGATGTTAGTTAATGCATTTACTAATGCTAACAAATGAGAAATTATTATAGTTACCAAAGGTTTTAATGATTTATAAGCATTTTTTAATGATTTATTTTTCCATTAACTAAAATGAATAATTTTTTCTAACACAAATGAATAAAGTAAAAAATATATTGTTAATATTTAATGTTATTTGTGAATTAACCAATGTTAAAAAACAACATTATTTAACTGTTGTTAATTTACATCATTAATAAATATATACCATTTAATGTTGAAATCAATGTTTTAATGTTTAAAATCAATTCCAAAATGTGTTAATATATTAAATTTTAAAGTTTTATCTTTTGAACATGACTATTTTTCTAATATTAAAAATATTATGTTCATTGTTAGCTCATTGTAAGTTCATACTATCAATGAAGAATTAACATGCTTTAAAAAATATATTTTTCATTGTTAGTTCATGTTAATTAATGCATTCCCTACTGTTAACAAATGAGACTCAATTATAAAGTGTTATCAAAACCTTTAATGCTTTAAGCATTTTTTAAGGATTTTATTGAGAAGTTTAAACAGACTCTCTCTCTCTCTCTCTCTCTCTCTCTCTCTCTCTCTCTCTCTCTCTCCCCTCCACACTCACTGAACTCACACAGTCAGTCACCCACCCAGTCACCCACCGCACACATTAGAAGCACAGTGACAGGATATCTCTGATAAGTTTTAAAATTTTCTTCTCGCCATAGTGTACTGTAAATTCATGGAATTAATCACATATCCTCAGACTGTCTTGTTCTGTGTTTGGTGTGAATTTGTGGTTTCTGCTTGGAGGTGTATGAATTTGTTTACAGCCCGTTTTGAAAAAAAAAAACACATAAAAAAAAAAAAGCCGACTTCCTGTTGGTCGTAGCTAATGTCTGTAAATTAGAAAGTTGTCCGGCTTAATGTGGACAATTTATGTACCAAGTTTGGTGTCTGTAGCTATCATTATATATATATAATCATTAATAATTATATTCCATTTAATGTTGATCAATATTAATTCCAAAATGTGTTAATATATTATTAAATTTTAAAGTTTCTCTTTTGAACATGACTATTTTTCTAACATTAAAAATATTTTGTTCATTGTTAGTTCATTGTAAGTTCATACTATCAATGAAGAATTAACATGCTGTAAAAAATTATATTTTTCATTGTTAGTTCATGTTAATTAATGCATTCCCTACTGTTAACAATTGAGACTTAATTATAAAGTGTTATGAAAACCTTTAATGCTTTATAAGCATTTTTTAAAGATTTAAAAAAAACAGACCCTCTCTCTCTTTCTCTCTCTCACCCAGCTCCTCAATCCACACAGTCACTCACACAGTCACTCACACCCCACCCCCACCCCCTCACTCAGCTGCAGGCTGACAGGGAACTCTCACTCATAGAAGCATTGTAACAACTGTCTGATAGTTTTTAAATTTTCTCCTCTGCATAGTGTATTGTAAATTCATGAAATTAATCACATATCCTCAGACTGTATTGTTCTGTGTATGTAATTTTTTATGAAGTGTTTGGAAGCTGCTCTTAAAAGATAAAAAAAAAAAAAAAAATCTCTTTTTTACTGTAACTTTAATAAATTGCCATTAAATCATCGTTCAAGATATCCTAAATCCGTCCGCAATTTAGCATCTTCAGTATTTTGGCATCATGAGAAAAAATGTTTGGTGTGATTTACGTGTTTCTGCTTTGAGGAGTATGAATTTGTTTACAGCCCGTTTTAAAAAAAAACCTACATTAAAATAAATATAGCCGACGTCCTGTTGGTCGTAGCTAATGACTGTAAATTAGAAAGTTGTCCGGATTAATAAGAACAATTTATGTACCGAGTTTGGTGTCTGTAGCTAAAACTAACCCCCCCATTTTTGACAAAAGGTGGCGCTATAGAGTGCCTCTTCCACGCCCGTTTATGAGGTTTTTCCAGTGTCTAACTATCATTAAAATGGATATGTGTGTTGAGTTTCATGACATTCTAAACATGTTATCTGCCTCAAAATCACCAGAAACGAATTTTCAACTTTGACACGTTGCCATGGCAACATAATTTTAGATATCAATATTCCCTTCACAGTTTTACATCGGCCGTGTTTTGACATTATTCTGGTGAAGTTTGAAGCAAATCGAGTAAAAATAAGATGCTGAATTCAAATAATTTTGAAAACGACACACTTCCTGCAGCCAGTTGGTGGCGCTATAACTTTCAGTCATAATAGTCACATCTATCCGATCGGCATCATACAACGAACAAACCACTGGAGTTTGATCAACATCATACAATGTATGTGGACGTTATTAGGCATTTCCTGGGTCTCATTTTTCGCCATAACTTCATCGCCTCGCCACGGGCAAACCGTTCGACATATCAAAAATATCTTCGCAATTTAGCGTCCCCAATGTCTTGAGATCATGTTCACCGAGTTTGGTGGCAATCGTATGGAAATCCTCAGAGGAGTATATCAAATTCCAGAGCATGCGCTTTTTAAACAGCCCTGAATAGCCGACTTCCTGTTGGGCGGAGCCTATGACATGCTGCGCGGAAGTTGTTCGGCTCAATGAGTTCTATATGTGTACCGAGTTTCATATGAATACGTGCAAGTATGTGTGAGCTATACATCAAGCTTTCTGACAATTTTCCAGGGGGCGCCGTAGAGCCCCTGTGCCACGCCCGGGTCCCAGCCTCAGCGGCGTCCTAATGGCCGCAGGTTCCAACGTGCGTGCCAATTTTCGAGAGTTTTCGGGCACGTTAAGGCCCCCAAAAGTGCCCGGATGATTGAAATAAAAAAAAAAAAAAAAAAAAAAAAAAAAAAATAATAATCCTTAGAAGAACAATAGGGCCCTGCGCCTTACTGGCTTGGGCCCTAAATATAGCTGCAAGCAGCGATGACGGGCCCAAGCCGTCAGCATACGCCACCCCCGGTGGCATCGATAAAACGGTGCCCAGCGAGCACACGCATCACAGTAACCCTCTGGCAGTTTGGTTTTAAGGGATACGGCAATTAAAGGGTTAATCCAAACCATCAACTCTGTGAAACACACACGCACACAGAACAACATATAAAACTTTAAATTCTGTGAAAATATATTTTTCATTGGTAGTTCATGTTAGTTAATGCATTTACTAATGCTAACAAATGAGAAATTATAGTTACCAAAGGTTTTAATGATTTATAAGCATTTTTTAATGATTTATTTTTCCATTAACTAACATTAATAATTTTTTCTAACACAAATGAATAAAGTAAAAAATATATTGTTAATATTTAATGTTATTTGTGAATTAACCAATGTTAAAAAACAACATTATTTAACTGTTGTTAATTTACATCATTAATAAATATATACCATTTAATGTTTTATCAAAATCAATTCCAAAATGTGTTAATATATTATTACATTTTAATGTTTTATCTTTTGAGCATGACTATTTTTCTAATATTACAAATATTTTGTTCATTGTTAGTTCATTGTAAGTTCATACTATCAATGAAGAATTAACATGCTGTAAAAAATATATTTTTCATTGTTAGTTCATGTTAATTAATGCATTCCCTACTGTTAACAAATGAGACTTAATTATAAAGTGTTATCAAAACCTTTAATGCTTTATAAGCATTTTTTAAGGATTTTATTGAGAAGTTTAAACAGACCCTCTCTCTCTCTCTCTCTCTCTCTCTCTCTCTCTCTCTCTCTCTCTCTCTCTCTCTCTCTCTTTCTCTCTCTCTCTCTCTCTCTCTCTCCCCCTCCACACTCACTGAACTCACACAGTCAGTCACCCACCGCACACATTAGAAGCAGTGACAGGAGATCTCTGATAGTTTTTAAATTTTCTCCTCTCCATAGTGTATTGTAAATTCATGAAATTAATCACATATCTCAGACTGTCTTGTTCTGTGTATGTAATTTTTTATGAAGTGTTTGGAAGCTGCTCTTAAAAGAAAAAAAGAAAAAAAAGTTTTCTCTTTTTTACTGTAACTTTAATAAATTGCCATTAAATCATCGTTCAAGATATCCTAAATCCGTCCGCAATTTAGCATCTTCAGTATTTTGGCATCATGAGAAAAAATGTTTGGTGTGATTTACGTGTTTCTGCTTTGAGGAGTATGAATTTGTTTACAGCCCGTTTAAAAAAAAAAAAACACATAAAAAAAAAAATAGCCGATTTCCTGTTGGTCGTAGCTAATGACTGTAAATTAGAAAGTTGTCCGGATTAATAAGAACAATTTATGTACCGAGTTTGGTGTCTGTAGCTATCATTATATATATAATCATTAATAATTATATACCATTTAATGTTGATCAATATTAATTCCAAAATGTGTTTATATATTATTACATTTTAAAGTTTATCTTTTGAACATGACTATTTTTCTAACATTAAAAAGATTAATAAATGCTTTAAAAAAAATTGTTCTTTGTTAGTTCATACTATCATGGAAGAATTAACATGCTGTAAAAATATATTTTTCATTGTTAGTTCACGTTAATTAATGCATTTCCTACTGTTAAGAATTGAGACCTTATTATAAAGTGTTATCAAAATCTTTAATGATTTATAAGCATTTTTTTAAGATTTTAAAAAACAGACCCTCTCTCTCTCTCTTTCTCTCTCTCACCCACTGCCTCAATCCACACTGAACTCACACAGTCACTCACACCCCACCCCACCCCCACCCCTCACTCAGATGCAGGCTGGCAAGAGCTCTCACTCAGAAGCAGTATATCAACTCTCTGATAGTTTTAAAATTTTCTCCTAAGCATAGTGTATTGTAAATTCATGAAATTAATCACATATCCTCAGACTGTATTGTTCTGTGTATGTAATTTTTTATGAAGTGTTTGGAAGCTGCTCTTAAAAAAAAAAAAAAAAAAATTCTCTTTTTTACTGTAACTTTAATAAATTGCCATTAAATCATCGTTCAAGATATCCTAAATCCGTCCGCAATTTAGCATCTTCAGTATTTTGGCATCATGATAAAAAATGTTTGGTGTGATTTCCGTGTTTCTGCTTGGAGGAGTATTAATTTGTTTACAGCCCGTTTTTAAAAAAAACCCACATTAAAATAAATATAGCCGACTTCCTGTTGGTCGTAGCTAATGACTGTAAATTAGAAAGTTGTCCGGATTAATAAGAACAATTTATGTACCGAGTTTGGTGTCTGTAGCTAAAACTAACCCCCCCATTTTTGACAAAAGGTGGCGCTATAGAGTGCCTCTTCCACGCCCGTTTATGAGCTTTTTCCAGTGTCTAACTATCATTAATACTCATATGTGTGTTGAGTTTCATGTCATTCTAAACATGTTATCTGCCTCAAAATCACCAGAAACTAATTTTCAACTTTGACACGTTGCCATGGCAACATAATTTTAGATATCAATATTCCCTTCACAGTTTTACATCGGCCGTGTTTTGACATTATTCTGGTGAAGTTTGAAGCAAATCGAGTAAAAATAAGATGCTGAATTCAAAGCATTTTGAAAACGACACACTTCCTGCAGCCAGTTGGTGGCGCTATAACTTTCAGTCATAATAGTCACATCTATCCGATCGGCATTATACAACGAACAAACCACTGGAGTTTGATCTACATCATACAATGTATGTGGACGTTATTAGGCATTTCCTGGGTCTCATTTTTCGCCATAACTTCATCGCCTCGCCACGGGCAAACCGTTCGACATATCAAAAATATCTTCGCAATTTAGCGTCCCCAATGTCTTGAGATCATGTTCACCGACTTTGGTGGCAATCGTATGGAAATCCTCAGAGGAGTATATCATATTCCAGAACATGCGCTTTTTAAACAGCCCTGAATAGCCGACTTCCTGTTGGGCGGAGCCTATGAAATGCTGCGCGGAAGTTGTTCGGCTCAATGAGTTCTATATGTGTACCGAGTTTCATATGAATACGTGCAAGTATGTGTGAGCTATACATCAAGCTTTCTGACAATTTTCCAGGGGGCGCTGTAGAGCCCCTGTGCCCCGCCCGGGTCCCAGCCTCAGCCGCGTCCTAATGGCCGCAGGTTCCAACGTGCGTGCCAATTTTCAAGAGTTTTCGGGCACGTTAAGGCCCCCAAAAGTACCCGGATAGTCGAAATAAAAAATAATAAAAAAAAAAATAATAATCCTTAGAAGAACAATAGGGCCCTGCGCCTTACTGGCTTGGGCCCTAAATATAGCTGCAAGCAGCGATGACGGGCCCAAGCCGTCAGCATACGCCACCCCGGTGGCATCGATAAAACGGTGCCCGGTGAGCACACGCATTACAGTAACCCTCTGGCAGTTTGGTTTTAAGGGATACGGCAATTAAAGGGTTAATCCAAACCATCAACTCTGTGAAACACACACACACAGAACAACATATAAAACTTGGAATTCTGTGAAAATATATTTTTCATTGGTAGTTGATGTTAGTCAATGCATTTACTAATGCTAACAAATGAGAAATTATTATAGTTACCAAAGCTTTTAATGATTTATAAGCATTTTTTAATTATTTATTTTTCCATTAACTAACATGAATAATTTACTAACAAAAATGAATAAAGTAAAAAATATATTGTTAATATTTAATATTATTTGTGAATTAACCAATGTTAAAAAACAACATTATTTAACTGTTGTTAGTTAACATCAACAATAATTATATACCATTTAATGTTGATCAATATTAATTCCAAAATGTGTTAATATATTATTAAATTTGAAAGTTTTATCTTTTGAGCATGACTATTTTTCTAATATTAAAAATATTTTGTTCATTGTTAGTTCATTGTAAGTTCATACTATCAATGAAGAATTAACATGCTGTAAAAAATATATTTTTCATTGTTAGTTCATGTTAATTAATGCATTCCCTACTGTTAACAAATGAGACTTAATTATAAAGTGTTATCAAAACCTTTAATGCTTTATAAGCATTTTTTAAGGATTTTATTGAGAAGTTTAAACAGACCCTCTCTCTCTCTCTCTCTCCCCCTCCACACTCACTGAACTCACACAGTCAGTCACCCACCGCACACATTAGAAACACAGTGACAGGAGAACTCTAAGTTTTAAAATGTTCCTTTCGCCATAGTGTATTGTAAATTCATGAATTAATCACATATCCTCAGACTGTCTTGTTCTGTGTATGTAATTTTTTATGAAGTGTTTGGAAGCTGCTCTTAAAAGATTAAAAAAAAAAAAAGTGTTCTTTTTTACTGTAACTTTAATAAATTGCCATTAAATCACCGTTCAAGATATCCTAAATCCGTCCGCAATGTAGCATCTTCAGTATTTTGGAATCATGAGAAAAAATGTTTGGTGTGAAATTTTGGTTTCTGCTTGGAGGAGTATGAATTTGTTTACAGCCCGTTTAAAAAAAAAAAAAACACATTAAAAAAAAAATAGCCGATTTCCTGTTGGTCGTAGCTAATGACTGTAAATTAGAAAGTTGTCCGGATTAATAAGAACAATTTATGTACCGAGTTTGGTGTCTGTAGCTATCATTATATATATAATCATTAATAATTATATACCATTTAATGTTGATCAATATTAATTCCAAAATGTGTTTATATATTATTACATTTTAAAGTTAATCTTTTGAACATGATTATTTTTCTAACATTAAAAAGATTAATAAATGCTTTAAAAAAAATTGTTCTTTGTTAGTTCATACTATCATGGAAGAATTAACATGCTGTAAAAATATATTTTTCATTGTTAGTTCACGTTAATTAATGCATTTCCTAATGTTAAGAATTGAGACCTTATTATAAAGTGTTGTCAAAATCTTTAATGATTTATAAGCATTTTTTAAAGATTTTAAAAAACAGACCCTCTCTCTCTCTTTCTCTCTCTCACCCACTGGCTCAATCCACACAGTCACTCACAGCCCACCCCACCCCCACCCCTCACTCAGAGGCAGACTGGCAGGGAGCTCTCACTCAGCAGTTTAATAACTCTCTGATAGTTTTTTAATTTTCTGCTCTCCATAGTGTATTGTAAATTCATGAAATTAATCACATATCCTCAGACTGTATTGTTATGTGCATGTTATTTTTTATGAAGTGTTTGGAAGCTGCTCTTAAAAGATAAAAAAAATTAAATAAATCTATTTTTTACTGTAACTTTAATAAATTGCCATTAAATCATCGTTCAAGATATCCTAAATCCGTCCGCAATTTAGCATCTTCAGTATTTTGGCATCATGATAAAAAATGTTTGGTGTGATTTCCGTGTTTCTGTTTGGAGGAGTATGAATTTGTTTACAGCCTGTTTTAAAAAAAAACCCACATTAAAATAAATATAGCCGACTTCCTGTTGGTCGTAGCTAATGACTGTAAATTAGAAAGTTGTCCGGATTAATAAGAACAATTTATGTACCGAGTTTGGTGTCTGTAGCTAAAACTAACCCCCCCATTTTTGACAAAAGGTGGCGCTATAGAGTGCCTCTTCCACGCCCGTTTATGAGCTTTTTCCAGTGTCTAACTATCATTAAAATGGATATGTGTGTTGAGTTTCATGACATTCTAAACATGTTATCTGCCTCAAAATCACCAGAAACGAATTTTCAACTTTGACACGTTGCCATGGCAACATAATTTTAGATATCAATATTCCCTTCACAGTTTTACATCGGCCGTGTTTTGACATTATTCTGGTGAAGTTTGAAGCAAATCGAGTAAAAATAAGATGCTGAATTCAAAGCATTTTGAAAACGACACACTTCCTGCAGCCAGTTGGTGGCGCTATAACTTTCAGTCATAATAGTCACATCTATCCGATCGGCATCATACAACGAACAAATCACTGAAGTTTGATCTACATCATACAATGTATGTGGACGTTATTAGGCATTTCCTGGGTCTCATTTTTCGCCATAACTTCATCGCCTCGCCACGGGCAAACCGTTCGACATATCAAAAATATCTTCGCAATTTAGCGTCCCCAATGTCTTGAGATCATGTTCACCGAGTTTGGTGGCAATCGTATGGAAATCCTCAGAGGAGTATATCAAATTCCAGAGCATGCGCTTTTTAAACAGCCCTGAATAGCCGACTTCCTGTTGGGCGGAGCCTAAGACATGCTGCACGGAAGTTGTTCGGCTCAATGAGTTCTATATGTGTACCGAGTTTCATATGAATACGTGCAAGTATGTGTGAGCTATACATCAAGCTTTCTGACAATTTTCCAGGGGGCGCCGTAGAGCCCCTGTGCCACGCCCGGGTCCCAGCCTCTGTGGCGTCCTAATGGCCGCAGGTTCCAATGTGCGTGCCAATTTTCAAGAGTTTTCGGGCACGTTAAGGCCCCCAAAAGTACCCGGATAGTCGAAATAAAAAATAATAAAAAAAAAAAAATAATAATCCTTAGAAGAACAATAGGGCCCTGCGCCTTACTGGCTTGGGCCCTAAATATAGCTGCGAGCAGCGATGACGGGCCCAAGCCGTCAGCATACGCCACCCCGGTGGCATCGATAAAACGGTGCCCAGCGAGCACAAGCATCACAGTAACCCTCTGGCAGTTTGGTTTTAAGGGATACGGCAATTAAAGGGTTAATCCAAACCATCAACTCTGTGAAACACACACACACAGAACAACATATAAAACTTTAAATTCTATGAAAATATATTTTTCATTGGTAGTTGATGTTAGTTAATGCATTTACTAATGCTAACAAATGAGAAATTATTATAGTTACCAAAGGTTTTAATGATTTATAAGCATTTTTTAATGATTTATTTTTCCATTAACTAAAATGAATAATTTTTTCTAACACAAATGAATAAAGTAAAAAATATATTGTTAATATTTAATGTTATTTGTGAATTAACCAATGTTAAAAAACAACATTATTTAACTGTTGTTAATTTACATCATTAATAAATATATACCATTTAATGTTGAAATCAATGTTTTAATGTTTAAAATCAATTCCAAAATGTGTTAATATATTAAATTTTAAAGTTTTATCTTTTGAACATGACTATTTTTCTAATATTAAAAATATTATGTTCATTGTTAGCTCATTGTAAGTTCATACTATCAATGAAGAATTAACATGCTTTAAAAAATATATTTTTCATTGTTAGTTCATGTTAATTAATGCATTCCCTACTGTTAACAAATGAGACTCAATTATAAAGTGTTATCAAAACCTTTAATGCTTTAAGCATTTTTTAAGGATTTTATTGAGAAGTTTAAACAGACTCTCTCTCTCTCTCTCTCTCTCTCTCTCTCTCTCTCTCTCTCTCTCTCTCTCCCCCTCCACACTCACTGAACTCACACAGTCAGTCACTCACCCAGTCACCTACCGCACACATTAGAAGCACAGTGACAGGATATCTCTGATAAGTTTTAAAATTTTCTTCTCGCCATAGTGTACTGTAAATTCATGGAATTAATCACATATCCTCAGACTGTCTTGTTCTGTGTTTGGTGTGAATTTGTGGTTTCTGCTTGGAGGTGTATGAATTTGTTTACAGCCCGTTTTGAAAAAAAAAAACACATAAAAAAAAAAAAGCCGACTTCCTGTTGGTCGTAGCTAATGTCTGTAAATTAGAAAGTTGTCCGGCTTAATGTGAACAATTTATGTACCAAGTTTGGTGTCTGTAGCTATCATTATATATATATAATCATTAATAATTATATTCCATTTAATGTTGATCAATATTAATTCCAAAATGTGTTAATATATTATTAAATTTTAAAGTTTCTCTTTTGAACATGACTATTTTTCTAACATTAAAAATATTTTGTTCATTGTTAGTTCATTGTAAGTTCATACTATCAATGAAGAATTAACATGCTGTAAAAAATTATATTTTTCATTGTTAGTTCATGTTAATTAATGCATTCCCTACTGTTAACAATTGAGACTTAATTATAAAGTGTTATGAAAACCTTTAATGCTTTATAAGCATTTTTTAAAGATTTAAAAAAAAACAGACCCTCTCTCTCTTTCTCTCTCTCACCCAGCTCCTCAATCCACACAGTCACTCACACAGTCACTCACACCCCACCCCCACCCCCTCACTCAGCTGCAGGCTGACAGGGAACTCTCACTCATAGAAGCATTGTAACAACTGTCTGATAGTTTTTAAATTTTCTCCTCTGCATAGTGTATTGTAAATTCATGAAATTAATCACATATCCTCAGACTGTATTGTTCTGTGTATGTAATTTTTTATGAAGTGTTTGGAAGCTGCTCTTAAAAGATAAAAAAAAAAAAAAAATCTCTTTTTTACTGTAACTTTAATAAATTGCCATTAAATCATCGTTCAAGATATCCTAAATCCGTCCGCAATTTAGCATCTTCAGTATTTTGGCATCATGAGAAAAAATGTTTGGTGTGATTTACGTGTTTCTGCTTTGAGGAGTATGAATTTGTTTACAGCCCGTTTTAAAAAAAAACCCACATTAAAATAAATATAGCCGACGTCCTGTTGGTCGTAGCTAATGACTGTAAATTAGAAAGTTGTCCGGATTAATAAGAACAATTTATGTACCGAGTTTGGTGTCTGTAGCTAAAACTAACCCCCCCATTTTTGACAAAAGGTGGCGCTATAGAGTGCCTCTTCCACGCCCGTTTATGAGGTTTTTCCAGTGTCTAACTATCATTAAAATGGATATGTGTGTTGAGTTTCATGACATTCTAAACATGTTATCTGCCTCAAAATCACCAGAAACGAATTTTCAACTTTGACACGTTGCCATGGCAACATAATTTTAGATATCAATATTCCCTTCACAGTTTTACATCGGCCGTGTTTTGACATTATTCTGGTGAAGTTTGAAGCAAATCGAGTAAAAATAAGATGCTGAATTCAAATAATTTTGAAAACGACACACTTCCTGCAGCCAGTTGGTGGCGCTATAACTTTCAGTCATAATAGTCACATCTATCCGATCGGCATCATACAACGAACAAACCACTGGAGTTTGATCAACATCATACAATGTATGTGGACGTTATTAGGCATTTCCTGGGTCTCATTTTTCGCCATAACTTCATCGCCTCGCCACGGGCAAACCGTTCGACATATCAAAAATATCTTCGCAATTTAGCGTCCCCAATGTCTTGAGATCATGTTCACCGAGTTTGGTGGCAATCGTATGGAAATCCTCAGAGGAGTATATCAAATTCCAGAGCATGCGCTTTTTAAACAGCCCTGAATAGCCGACTTCCTGTTGGGCGGAGCCTATGACATGCTGCGCGGAAGTTGTTCAGCTCAATGAGTTCTATATGTGTACCGAGTTTCATATGAATACGTGCAAGTATGTGTGAGCTATACATCAAGCTTTCTGACAATTTTCCAGGGGGCGCCGTAGAGCCCCTGTGCCACGCCCGGGTCCCAGCCTCAGCGGCGTCCTAATGGCCGCAGGTTCCAACGTGCGTGCCAATTTTCGAGAGTTTTCGGGCACGTTAAGGCCCCCAAAAGTGCCCGGATGATTGAAAAAAAAAAAAAAAAAAAAAAATAAAAAAAAAAAAAAAAAAAAAAAAAATAATAATCCTTAGAAGAACAATAGGGCCCTGCGCCTTACTGGCTTGGGCCCTAAAAAGTACATGTGATAACTGCGATGCGCTCCTTCCGGGAACACGTACCATCCATCCACCAATCCGCTTGTTTCTTTCTTTAGCCGTGACAGTAAAACACTCAACCATTGGCTAGACTCTTCGTTTAAGAGAGGCGATATCTTATTGGTCAGAGCACGACGCAGGTTTACAAGGCGACGGTCAAAGCTGCATGCTGATTGGCTTACTGACGTAGTAGAGTTAAATTTGAAAAGGCTCTTTTTAACCGTCGGTGTCCGCTACAGTGAGAGACGGTGGCGGTAATGCACCTATTTTCGTTGGTTGCCAGCCGCCGTTAAAAACCAAGAAGAAGAAGAAGACAGTGAGAGACGACATAGACCGGGTTTTTAGAGTAAGAAAAAAATAAATGCTTTTTGTGTTGTTAAATTAACTAGATAATATACCAAGTACTAATATATAAGCGCGTTATCGCTGTGAGGTTGAAGAAATGTATCGTCTTTGTTTTTTAGGTCCATCATGGCCCCAAGAAAACGCACCCAGAATACTAAAAACAAGAAGAATCCTAAAACACCGAAACTAGAAGCTTTTCTGCTTGATTTTGACGATGAAGGTAAAATTTGTCGCTAGTGTCTGAATACAAAGTAACTTTATTTGTCCATATTTCGAAAGCTTTACTCTTTGTTTGTAGTTCATACCATTGTTGAACGACTGAAGGAGAAGACTAACAATCTTCTGAAAGATGCAGACAACCTTTACAAGACCGCTCTGATAAAGCTTCCCATGGCAGTGAGGAAAATGAACTGGATCGAGTACTGCAGTAAGGATTTTTTATGTGATATGTCAGTGGCACTGTTTTTGAAAAAAATGTCTATGTAGCCTCTGTTAATATGGGGTGAAATATCGCACATACTTTGGTATTGTCTCACGGTTCTTATTTTAAACTGCAGATATAGAGAAGCCAAAGTCACCAGTGGATGATTCAAAGGTAACGTTACTTGCATTGAACATGTTTGTTTGTATATGTTTTCCATGTTGTAAACCAGAGGTCTTCAACCCTGTTCCTGGGGACCCACTATCCTGAAGAGTTTAGCTACAACCCTAATCAAACACACCTGAAGTGGCCAATCAAGCTCCGCAAGACTGCTTGAATATTGCAGGCAGGTGTGCTGAAGCCGGTTGGAAATAAACTTTCCAGGAGAGTGGGTCCCCAGGAGCAGGGTTGAAGACCTCTGTTGTAAACTAATCAGTGTTGTTCTATCAATCACTGTTGGTCTTGATTGAATGAAAGTCGTCTCTCTCTGATCAGGTGAGGGAGGAAGCTGCTCAAGTGGAGCTTGCTATTGCAGAGAATCATGTGATTCCCAAGTTTGCTGCCAAAGGTACATTTTGCATCCTCTGTCAGCTTGTAAAACCTTCATACCGGTGTTTTCAAATCTGATTTTCCCACTTTCATCTCATTTACAGAAGCCAAGAATGGTGCAAACTCAGAAGATGAAAACGTGGCACCCCTTAAGTCTACAGTCAAAAAGGTTTGTGGTACAGCCTTTGAAATCTACTTAGTAAGGCGTTCAAATCACGCTGAAGTTAATGTATTGATAAAGATGAGCACATGTGATTGCCGTGTTGTCACTATCTAACACAGGGGTGCCCAACCCTGTTCCTGGTGATCGACTGTCCTGCAAAGTTTAGCTCCAACTCTAATCAAGCACACCTGCCTTTAATTTTCACGCGATCCTGAAGACCTTAACTAGTTGCTTCAGGTGTGTTTGATTATAGTTGGAGCTAAACTTTGCAGGACAGTCGATCGCCAGGAACAGGGTTGGGCACCCTTGATCTAGCAGTAGAAAAACTCAAGAAATAATTATAAAAAATAAGCATATAGTGTTCAAATGTTTATATACCATCTAAAATCCGGATTACCATTTTCAAACACGCAAGTAGGAAATATTGAAGGCACTGTAGTTCAAGTTTACATTGACATTTACATTTATGCATTTGGTGGAAGCTTTTATCCAAAACAACTTGCATTACAGTATACATTGTATCAGTTCATGTATTTTCCATACATTGTAACCTTTGTGTTGCTAGCGCCATATTCTACTGTTCGATCTACAGTTATTTATGTAAAAAAAAAAAAAAATGGTAATACTAGTCTTTGAAGGGTCCTTGAGAAAATCTGGCCCTTTAATGTGTACAGGAGCCTGACTCCCTTTCTCTCCTTAATATGTCTAATGTAGAAGAAAGCATCAAAGAAGGCACCTTCTACCTCCAAGAAGGCCAGAGCTCTCTCCATCAGCAAACAGAGCAACACCATCCAAAGGTAAAGAAAATATACAATCAGCTAATATTAAACACACCGATTTTGTCCTAAACGTGTTGCCTCATAGAATCCCAATGGTTTGTTCTGGGAGTCTGAATCCATATTTGCTTTTTGTACATAGGTCTACAAGAAAGCCTCTGATCACCCCCGCTAGAAGTTTACTTGAGTCTTCAATCATTGGTGCTACTCCTCTTATCACACCACGCTTTGACCCACGGTAAATACTTACACGTGACATTATATGGCTTTGATTGTGATTGCTTGAATATTCATTACTTTTTGATATATTTATTGACTTTCACAAATTACACATTTACAAACAAAAAAAGGTTCAGTACATCAAAATAGACCTGGAATTACATCGTCCCCAACTATGAAATGTAAACACAATTTTTGCATCCCTAAGGTCCAGATCATTTAAAAATGTTTCCCAAGCTGTATAAATACTAGTCTGATGACATTTTTCTAAGGGCTATTTGTGTAAAAAAAATTTTGTCTTCAGATTGCCCAAGACTCCAGCACTGAGACTTCCACATCACAGGGAGAAGGTGTACAGCATGTCTGTTAACGGCTCACCTATTGTTGGCAGTGGAGAAGACATTGTCATTAGTGTCCCCCTTGGAAACGGAGAGGTGGGTGATTTGCTACCGCTACTAATGAAGTAAAACACATTGTGTATGTATGCATACATGACATGTTTTCTTTATCATTTCAGTGCATTCAGCTGCTGGCCAGTGAGATGGATTCTGTGGATCTGAGTCAGCTGGATGAGAAGGCCCTACGCAGTATCAGAAACCTGCAGGTATGTGTTGCTGTGTTAATTCTTAATGAAACTTCTAGGAAAGCATGGCTTTTTTTTTTACTGGCTTTTTTTTTTACTGAATTGATTTTAAACTAAATTTACTTTAAATGTAAACCGTTTTATAGTGATACCACCCTCTAAATTGGAAGAAATTAATGTTTTTCTTTTTATTAATTTTTTTTCCCCTAATACAGAATCGTCTCACAACTCTGTGTGGAACAAAGTGAACAACCCGTCTCCAGTTTTGTACAGTACACTGCATTGTAATATCACTTCAAACTATCAGCATTTTTTACTCGTATTCTTTCCCATTTCATTGTTGTATTATAACCATGTGGATTTTTACGTTTTTTACTTTCATGCTTTCAACATGTGCTATAGTTTCATTCTCAGGAGCTTTTAAAAGGCAAATGTAAATAAGAGCAGTTCTGTGTTGTACTACCTTTTGTAAATACTCTTAAAGACCCTGATTCCACATCTCTGCTGTCTCTTGCTTTTCCTTGTCCTATGTGCTGGGTAGTACCTGATTACATGTCACCTGTATTACATAATCAGATTCCAAAAATGTTGTACTTGTAATTAGAGCAAATTATAATTTAAAATGCTTATCAGATTAGTAATTTTTTTTTATGGATTACATGATTACCTATTCTTATTCATACAGTGGCAGTAAATTAATCATAATTTATTGATTCTGGACGTCTGTACAAAAATTTTTCAAACCTGAAAGACTGGGGCGTGTTGTTTTCATGTTTATAAAATTGTTTAATGCAGGGCTTCCCAAACATTTGTCACCTCTTAAAATATTTGTTGAAATATCACAGAAGATAATATTTCAATAATTTAACATGTTTACAGTTCTATGATTTTGGTTAATGGTCACACTAACATGCAGGTAAACAAATACAGTATATTATTAGCATTCAAGTGTTTGCCTTTATTTTACTTTTTTTTTTTTTTATGATTTAATTATTAGGTTATCAACTCACTATTCACCATTCACTCTCTATCAACTCTAACGTTTAATGCATTTTATGATGTTGCCATAAAAACAGAATATATTTTCTTACTCTGCTTTTTTATCAATATGGTACATTTAAAACAAGTTTGATTTAAAAAAAAAAAAAGTAGTCCGTTTACGTAACCTGAAATGAGTAACCTAGACTGATTCATAACTGCAGTTTTCATCATGTAATCAGTAATGGAATACAATTTTAAGTAATTTCCCAGCTCTAGTTATCTCGGATTCAAATAGTCTTTTTGGTATGGGGAAAAGAATCTTTAATCGCACATTAATATTAAAAACATAAACACAAACTAGATTTAAATATAACATGGAATACGGTTTAGAATATATTTAGCAACAGAAATGTTTTTTTTCAACTTGTCCATGTATATAGTGCAGTATGAAGGTAGTTCTCACGTTGGATACCTGTCCCGCTGGATGCTTTTCATTGGCACGTTTAAATATGTATATATACGTGTGAGAATTATATTTGAGGAGAGGAGTTTCTGATCTAATCTAAAGAATTTCTTTAAATGAACAGCCTAGAGATACAGACAACACCTGTTCTATAGTATTGCTTAAACTAGATTGCCCTCTGGTGGTTGCAGTATTGATGTGGCCGGTGGACTGATGTCAAGTTTCAAATGAAATTGGCTCTATGTTTATGAAAAAGAAAAACACTGCCAGTGCTTCTGGCTGCTGTGTTGGGGAGAACATTTACTGAATGGCTGTGAATACCTATCTTGAGTCACGACAAGGAAAACCAAAAGGCCTATGGTCTGTGAAATAAAGTTGAGTATATGCTTTCTCTTAATATGCATGGGCATAGTTTCATTATTATTGAAATTTAACAGGATCATTTCATTTTTCGTAATTTTTTAATTAATTGGTTGTATTTATTTATTTATGCATTCATAAATTTTTAGTCTATTGTATATTTCTCTCTCCTAAACACTCAAGCAAGTTTTCTATATAAATTATCAACACATACACAAAATATACTTGTTTTTGGTGCAATCATCTTAAAAAAAATCCTCATATATTATTTAATTTCATTATTATGATTGAATAATATCTAATTGTTAATTTAAAAAATTATATTTATATTTTATTTGAATATTTTTCGTTCCTGAATATATGTTTGTATGTCACTAGAGGGCAGTGCGCACATATCCATACAACACCATTGTGCAGAGAATCGTCCAAGGACAAAGCAGAACAGCTGACTGCAGCTCCTTTCCAAAGATCTCGGTCTGTTTAGTAATTGTTACAGTTCAAGAGCTTTAAAAACGTTTATGTAAAAAGTTATTTCAGTTGAAAAAGAAAGTGAAATAGGCCTACCTAACAAATGAATCACAGCTTATACACAGCTTACCTTCCCCTCTCTCTCTCTGCCCCCTGCAACACACAGCACACAGTCTCCTCTCTTCCTCTGTCTCTGACCTTCAGGGTTGGGAAGAGCCAGTAAAAATGCATCCAATTAGTGCTTGTTAATGTGCTGCCCTCATTACAGGAGAGAGCAGGAGATGAGTTCAACATCAGCTCCATACTGTGTCCAGTTGCTGCTTAACAGCTTCTGGCAGGCTACGTCTCCTCCAGCACATTCATTCACGACATATATGCTCTACATTCACTGTAGACAAACTCACTGTGCCATTAAAGATCAGTGCTGAAGAACTGTGGCTTTATGGGATTGAACAGATGCTGTACTCACTGAGGCGTTGAGTTCAGATCCCCTGTTAGCAAACGTACGCTAGCACACCTGCTTCATGAATCACATTCACACCGCTGTTGTGCTTCAGCTATTGAGCTGGAAAATATTTTCCTCCCTAGACACATGACTTGATTTACAAAATAATACATGCTGATATAGTCCATTGGACAAATAGGCCCTGTCCCAAATAGCGCAGTGGGTATACAATCATAAGGTCAGAGTATTTACATCCTTGCTAAGTCGGCTAACTGTGTTATCCTTTTATTCTGAGCTTCCATATTTCCCCCCCCTAAACTAAATTTGTTTTTCATTACAAACAATCGTGCGGCACATCAGAGCCGTGTTTTCCACACATGCATCATCACCAAAAATCCAGAGGAGACGGGTGCCTAATTATGCAGTGGGATGGAGGAAATTGGCAAATTTGTGGGGAGATGGATTGACTTGGCACCGATCTCACCAGCCAAATGAATTCCTCTGTCTGCCCTGTCCCCCTTACGAGACCATCCGTCAAGCGGGTCCTCTAATCGATTTATTCACAACATCTCAGTCTACCACAGTAGCACTTCTTTCTCACTTAGTGGAGCTAGAATACAGCCATACATGGAGGCGATGCGCTGCTGAGTTTGTATGCTGTTGTATGAACATACGGTGGTTTTGGTTCAGTGGAGCCATTTTGTATTGTGTTGAATATAAACAATAAGTAACTGGCAGTTGGTTGAAATTTTGCTTAATACTTAAGCTTCCACTGTATGGATGTGTACAACATGTTTTCATGAGAGGCAGTCAAAATAATTCATTTCATGCTTTGAAAGGGATAGTTCACCCAAAAATGAAATGTGATTAATTAGTCACCCTTGTTTTGTTCCAAGCCCGTAAGATCTTTGTTCATCTTCGGAAGACAAATTAAGATTTTTGATGAAATCAAAGAGCTTTCTGACCCTGCAGACAGCAATGCAACTGACACATTCAAGGCCTGGAAAGGTAGTAAGGGCATCATTAAAATAGTCCATGTGACATCAGTGGTTCAACCGTCATTTAAAATTTTGTGAATATTTCAATGAATATATGAATATCACAAAATAGTTGATTTAAATAGTCGGTTTAATATTTATTTTATGAAAGTTATATTTATTTATTTTTAATTTTAAAACCTTTTTCTCCAACAGAATTTGGTTAACCTTTATTTTAGGGTGTTCTTGTTACAGAGTAATTATACATTTAGGTACTGAGTAATATTAATGAACAACATATACTTATAGGGTTAGCGTTAGAATCAGGGCTTGGTTTTGGGCTGCTGCATGTAATTATGCATAATTTACTGTTTTACAATTTAATTTACAAGGACACTGTAAAATAAAGTGTTACCCAGATTTTTTTTTTTAAATTAGCACAGTAGTTTACTCACAGTTGTTTAAAGTGAGAAGTAAAACATGTAATGTGATGTGTCAAGAAAAATAGCTAAATATCACTTTGAGCTAAATATCACTTTTCAGCCATATTATTCCAAAAATGTTTAGAATATAAATTACGTCACTGTAATTTCCATCACATAATAATATTAAACACAATGCATCATTTGAGATGTGCTGGAAATGCCACTGGTGGGAATGTTCTTTCTGAAAGAATGACCAAAAATGACAGAATTCTCCTGGTGCATGCAAATGCTCGGTTGAATATTGTTAATGAGCTTCAGAGCTTCAAAAATGGTAAGAAATGTGTGTTTATTTTCTAAATGCCCAATTCTAAATCTAGTTGAGCTCAGTAAACAACCAGAGGTTGCTGGATCTATCCCAAATTTTGCCGTTCCATGGAGACAACCCAATGGTTTAATTATGTGGTGAAACGTCTTGCCCGTTTGATGACCCTAGTAATTAGATCATAGAGCCTGACGTTCCCATAGATCAGAGGCTGATGATACTGCACCAGTCTGGGCACATACCCTCTGCCAAATGGTCTGAGCCTTAATAGTGTTTTGATGGGCCACCCCTCTGTCACCACAAACCCGAGGTGGTGCAAAAACAAGGACATCTGCTGCCAGAGAGTCGTGCTCCTTTAGAATCGACTTTGCAAATGAATGTAAAGGAGCCATCAGACTCCCAGGACATGTTTTGCCCTCTTGGCACGTCCAATATGTTGTTTTATCTGTCAGCAACACTGAATAAGCCACAGAACATCAAAGAGACAGAGGAAGGCCCTCAGAGGTCCTGATACAGTACAACAGAGCTCATGCTAATTCTTCGATGCCAGCCTCGGTCTCTGAGGACGTCCTATTATTTGAGAAATGTGAGCAGGCGAATTAGCATTGGTTTAATTTTTTGTCTTATATTTTGCGTAGGTTTGGATGACAAACATCCTTACCTTGACACTGAGAATGAAATTAGCTTTAAAAAAAACTACATGCAGTCTTTGAAAAAGCTAAGTCTCCTTAGGTTGGCAATTGCGCTTTGGTTCATAGCCCTCTTTCTCTAAAGTGCCTCAATAAAGTCTATCACCTTATTTGCGAAAGTAATATGGCCCAGTGCGATCCCAAATTACACATAAATGACACAGCAAATTGGAAAATTAGGAGAGGAGGGAAGGGTAATTTGCAAGCAAACAGTGTAAAACCAATTTATTAAGAGAGAAGGGAGAAAAATAGCCACAGCTACTGTCGTCCATAAAAACATCAGACTCTCATTCAGACTTGCAGGTTTATCTCTGAAATCCTCCTCGGGTCAAATATCTGAATGTCTATTACCATTCAGAAGGATGCTGTTGAAATGAAGTAGAATGATTTTGTGATTAGTTTTGTCAAATAATTAGCATATAAAACGATGTCTATTTTGAATGAAGTCTAAAACATGAACTGGTTTATACAGGTATTTCTGCTGATGTTCTGACTGCTTCTTGAACAGCTGAAGGAAAGGCCATTAGTGTTCACTCTCGCTGCATGTGTTCTATCACTTCTGTCACTCATTTGGCACTTGTCCTTCACCAGTCATGTTTCTAAAGTGAGGGTCACATCTCAAGTGAGGACACGTCCATCAAAAGTTGAAAGCATCTTTTAAATCAGCACGGCTTGGTTCATGTAAGACAGTTCAGTTTATAATATAGCATCGGAAAGTATTTAGACATTCACAGTCTTGGTGTTGTGAAAAGGTCTTGTATAAACTTTTCATGCAATAAAATTGATACATTTGTACAATTTAATGGTTGTGCGTGTGTGTATGCAACTAGCATTCCGTAGGCCTACATTATGAGGACCAAATGTCCCCACAAGCAGGGGTGCTGCTACAGTTTCTGGGTGGTGGTGGTGGTTGTCCCTCTTGGTAGAAATCCTTCCCCTCGGGGGGCCCCCCCTCCATTGTCGGGCTCTTAGAATCATCCTAACGTCCACCCCAAACCAACCCCCCCCCCCCCCCCCCCCCCCCCCCAGACCCTCCTTACGATGCCCCTGGCCACAAGTATGGTAATACCAGTACATTTTGATCTTGTGGGGACATTTTTTGGTCCCCATGAGGATAACAGCTTATAAATCACACAGAATGAAGTGTTTTGAAAATCTGAAATAGCAGAAATTTTCTTGTGAGGGGTAGGTTTAGGTTTACACTGTAAAAAAAATAGCTGTAAAAATACAGGGCATTTTCTACAGCAATGTACCATTCTATGTAAACACAGTTAAATACTGTAAATGATGATAAAAATATTAACAGCAAGCTACTGTTCAATCTTAACGGTATAATACAGTATTTTTTAGTTTAGTCAGATGTGTGACGTTGTTGCTTGAGCCCGCTCATAACTCATCTGAGCAAACCCACGACGCATCAGCTCCCATCAACAGTCAAGAGGTGTGCACTCGTGCAGGTTTTAAATGACTGATCTACAATATTTTATTAACGAGCGAAAGAAGAATAAGAAGCAGAACTAAAGACGATTTTAGTGAGCTTCCAGCATCGAAATGGACAGCGCACCGGCTTGCTTTTCTATTTGCCAACTAAGGTAACTGCAATTTTTTCAAAGTCAGTTTTAGTCTGTGAAATTGTTTACACACTGTTATTTCTTTTTACTGAATGAAGTTACCAATAACAGTTAATTATTATTTTGTTTTTTCATAACGGGTAAACAAATCACATCTGTAGTTCGGTTCATTTGGTCCGTCTGGACCAAAAGAAAAAAATTATACATTGTAGCTATTTTAAGCCGTTTTGGTTCCTTTTCACACCACACTGTTTGCTCTGGTCCGAACCAGCTGAACCAAAATGCAGTCACGTGACAACATCCGCTTCACTTGTTGGCTAGATGTGTCTGTGATAGATTGGGCTTTATTGTACCATTTGTTGTGCGGTTTATTGAAATGTGCACTAAAGTTATGCTAACAGTTATAGTTATACCATAATCATTTTATTATTCTGTCAGAGAGAACCTTAAAGATTGTCTGTATTTTGTTGTTACCGTGTGTAGGCTGACAAAAATATTTTATAATGTTTCTGAATATTAACTATTGTTGTTGTCTGCATCAGTTGCTGGTGACGAAGTCACAATTGGAGGTTGGATGATCAGTATTGACACCAGCTACTGTCTTCAACTTACAAAACCAAGAGAAAGCTACAAAGACACTGGAGTTTGTTCAAAGGTAAATATTGTTAGATTTTTTTGCCCCTCTTCCCAAATTTGTTCAGAAATTGTTGTTCTTTCTTTTTACCTTCCACCCCACTACTCTCTTTCTTTATTTCTCTGAAACACAGTAAGACCCCAATTAATATTTACTTGCCACGCCTAACATCTCATATTTCTCTATTATTACATTTTAGGCATTTCATTGGTGTGAGCCATGAGAGGGAAACAAAGGCCAGCCAATTGATGGTGGTGTCGAAGAAGACAGGGCAAGGTTTTATAAAAACCATATGAACTTTGAGTGGGACAGTATTTAGTAAGGTGAAGTCACATATTCTGCAATCAGAAGCCATAGCATTTTGTTGTGTTCAGTCCAGTCTCACTGGTGAAGTGGAAACAGTGTAATTAATAATGCTTTAATAAAAGCCTAATGTTTCAAAGCCATCTCTTGTCCGAGCATTTTATATTCAGGTCATTTTAAGTTGTATTTAATTTTAGAATGTAAATTTTAAATAATTAAGCTTAGCAGTGTTACAATGCTAAATTCACATTCTACAGTACTTTAATACATTTTAAGTAATAAAGAGCTCATGAAATTACAGTTGGAATACTAACATAACAGTGTAATGACAGTATTATACTGTAAAGCTTATATTTTCTAAGGCAAAGCACTGTAATATTTTTTACAGTAATAAACTGTTATTGCATATTACAGTAGGTACACTGTAAAATTACAGCATTATACTGGTGAATCTAGCTGCCAGTAGTTTACTGTAATTTAACAGTGAAATTGTATTACAGTGTAGAGTTAGGGTAAGGGGATAGAAAATACAGTTACAGTATAAAAACCAATATCATTAGATATTATATATATACATAATAAATATTAATATTATTACAAACAAAATGAAATTGTTCATGATTATTTTTATTTATGATTATTTGATTATGTAATACCATGATATTTAAGCTGATTTATTGTCAGTGTTGCAAACAGTGTTGCTGCTTAATATTATTTTGGAACCTGTTATAGGTTTTTCAAAATAGAAACTTATGTAAAATAATACATTTTTACTATCACTTAAAAAACATCTATTTAGAATACCCTTGCTGAATAAAAGTATTAATTTCTTTCAAACTTTTGAATGATAGTGTACACTGTTATAAAATATTTCTATTTTGAATATATGTTCTTTTTACCTATTCATCAGAGAATCCTGAAAAACGTATCACAGGTTCCAAAAAAAAAAAAGGAGCACAACTGTTTCCAACATTAATAATAAATCAGCATTGGGCATTAGTAGACAAATTAAATAAATGAGTCAAGGTGAGAAAAGTGTGTTTAAAAGTTTATTTATCTAAAAGTCCACAAATGGCCATACAGCAGTTGCATACAGAACAGAGATAGTCATACACAGGTAAATGCTGTTTTTTTGTTGTTGTGATGTTTGTTTATAGTTCAGCTTTGCGTTCAGCTGAAATGCTGACCTTACTCTTTGAGGAGAACAGCCAGCTCAGCCTTCACGCTTCTGTGAACCTTCAGGTTCTGAAAAAGACAGTTTTACATAGTACAGGTCAGTCCAAAAACACTTACACACTCCAGAAGCAGCCTATATTTATTCAGATGTCGAGACAGATAGTTGGATATTGTTCAGTTTCTGCGTCCTGCTGTGGAGCTCTATGGTCTATTCTGACAGTGGTAATGATACCCAGAGCATATATAACCACTGAGTCATTTGACTTTGTGGGGTTGCCATGTTGAAAAAAACAAGCGGAAGCACATTGCGAATAAAGACCCGCCTTCAATGCTACCTTTCAATCAAAGCTCAAAGCAAAAGCAGGTTTTAGCTGCACACCTGTGGTCAAAGTGCTTGCTGCTGCCACAAATTAGTGTGTTGATTTCTTTTCAGAGCGTTTCAGGCTACCGTTAGTCCCTCAAACCAAAGCATCTAAAAATTGGTCAAAACAAGCACTGAAGCCAAATGTGTAATTTAAAGTAATGATAACTGGCTGCAAACATACCGTCCTGATAATTCAAACACATTTTTCTATTACATATTTTCTATGTAAACATGCACTAGATGGACGTTTTGATGTTTCACTTCTTTTAAAGTGACTCATGCATGACACAGCATTCTAAAAATGAAAGTAATTCAGGTTTTTTAAAAAAGGGTTTCTTGACCTTGCGTTTTTTTTTTCATTCCACTGCCCAGTGTCTCACATTTTTAGCAAAAACATTGTATCACTAATATCTACTGTCCTGACAGTCATGTGTGTCTTGGGCCATTGACTTAGAATGTGTTTTTGCATCAAAATTGCAAGAATGCAACATTGCTTTTAAAAAGGGAAGGTCCTGAGGCACTTTTGTTTTCAAGTTTAACTTAATTTAACTTGAGTGCCACGTTTTTAGAACAATGCTGTGCTCTTATTTTAAGAGATTTTTGAGTTCTCTCAACTTTTTGTTATATAAACTTAAAAAAACAAGTTGAGAAAACTCAAAAATCTGCTGAAGCTGGTTTCGTTCAACTTTTTAAGTTTGCTCAACTTTTTTTACAGTGTACTTTAGCTGGTAACTTTATTAGTAATTGCAACACAGGGCCATTCACACAAAATATGTTTTTGCATTCCACTATATAGTCTAAGGAAATGTGCTAGATGCACGATTGACAATTGCTCCCACTTTTTTAAACACAAAAATGCGTTATGTATCAATGGACCCTGACTGTATCATAGACTGCCACAGTCATGACAGTCATTGTGTCTTTTTAATATATTGTGAGCCATTCACACTGTTTTTGCATTGAAAACTGCAAGACACAAGCAGTGAATGTGGCCGTTTCTTGGACTTTGGTAAGTAAATAAAATTTAATTATTGGCCATTCTATTACCCATCCGGCTAGTAACTTTCGTAATAATTGAAACACACTGCTTGATTTAAATTACAATTACTGTTTTTCACGAAAAAGCAAAGTGAAAATCTGCCTATTATTCTGTCACATCTCTTGAGTTAACTATTTCTGTCTTCCTGTCAAGTGAGTCTCTGTGCGCATATGGAGGCTTCATAAGTTGCAGACGGACAGCCAGTGTGAGTCCAGAGAGTTTGAGGTCCCTGGTCTGAGGTTTCTGACCATCAAATGGGCCCCGTGGGTTTCGCTGGAGAACTGGCTCCTCTAAGACCATCTGTCAGCCTGTTCCAGATACCGACACCAGGGAAACCTGTCCAATCACTTAAGCAAAGGGCAGCCATGTTGGATCACAGCCATTCTCATGCTGGCATTGTAGCAGCATATTGTACTACAGCACATTTTTGGGTTAATTTGTACAAATAATGGATCAATATGTTTTTCTGTTTCTCAGCAAGATGTCTTATTCAAGACGGATGTTGAAGCATTGATACATATTTCCTTAGAGGTTCTTAAAAGTCTGTATGGGGGACATCTATTTATTCATTCAGAGATGAATCTAACAGGAACAAAATGAAAGCTGATGCTATAGACAGAAAAGATAGCTGGCATATGCTCACTTTCTTTGTAAACAGCAGGAAAACATATCATAAAAACTTTCAAGTAACAAAATGATGCCACACTTAATAATGGATGTTTTTCTTTCTCAGAAAGTTCTTCGGATACTGTTCTGACAGAAGGCCCCATAGGCCTGTATAAAGCTGTAAAAATGTAATCAATACAGCGGCAAGTTTAGCTTTTCCTACAGTTTGCCAAGTTTCTCTTGAAGGGCATTTGTAGTTCCCAGCATGCTTTGCATTGGGAGTAAATGTTGTTGTTGTTTTTTAAAGGTGCCATAGAATGAAAAACTGTCTTTACCCTGGCATATTTAAATAATAACAGTTCTGTACGACATACAGTGAGCCTCAAACACCATAGTTTTCTCCTTCATATGTAAATCTCGTGATTAAAAAAGACCACTGAAAAACAGGCGAATCAGAACATAACACCGACTGTGACGCAACAGTCGGGATCACTACGCCCCCAACATTTGCATAAACCCGCCCTTGTTCTAAGCCGGCCGAACCATCAGAAGCTCTGCAGGTATTGTAAATAAACAAGCGCGGACAACAGCGAAAATAACACAATAAATGTTATGTTCCAGGCCGTGCAGGGGGTGTGAAGTGCAGGGATGGGTTGGTGTCTGTATTCAGAAAGGCACAGAAAGCAAATAACGCGAGCCACTAAAGGGACACGGTTAGCTCTTGCTAGCGGTAGCCTGTTACAGTACATACGATTTCACTCTCAGTAAGGAGAGATGAGGATGATGGCGAATGACTTACAGATCCTGAGCACCACTGACAAGCATCTGATCTTGTGAAATGTGTGGTAAGTACTGTTGCTCCATAATGTAAACATAGTTTGTGTGATCGCGTCTCTTGAAAGTGAAACTATAACGCGATCGATGGATCGTTCAAAAGCAGTTTCAATGCCTCGCATATTAATAACGGCTCCCTGATCCCCGCATTTTATATACAGTATAATTACCCGACGATATAACTGCGAGAGAAAGTATTTAAATATATATTTTCCTCCCTGTGCTTCCTTCTTGCTGATGAGCCGTACTGAGAAACAGCCAATCAGAGCAGGGCTCAACATTGAGCAGCACTGTGAAACAGCCAATCAGAGCAGAGCTCATTATTATTCATGACCCTGCCAAATAAGCCAATAACAGACCGTTTCATTCTAGGGAGAAATCCTAGGGTTGTAAATGGACATGTAAAATCGTTTCTGGAGATTTTTTGCCCTTACCTAAGCCACATACCTTCTGTGTAGATATCAGAGAACAATTTAAAATACTGTATCAATGCATTCTATGGCACCTTTAAAGTGCTTTATAAGTGTTTTTGAACAAGATGAAAAAGAAGGAGATTTAATAGTGTTTAATGTCTAATATATTGGTAGTAGTTAGCTAGTTAGAAGACACTGAATGATGTTACTCAAAAAGGTTGTGTAAAAGGAATCATATCAGGTATATATATATATAAACAACAACACATTTTCATAAAGAAATTGCTGGAAAATTTCACAATCAATTACAAAGAATTGCATTTAATACATTAAATTAAGCATGCAATTTAAAAGTATAAAGACTGAAATAGTATTTTCTTGTAAAACAACAGACCTTTTTGTTTACAGCTTATTCAAAATAAAAAAAAATATTTAGTTTTACAGTGTGTATGTATGAATTTGTGAATAAACTGATTCAAACCATTCAAAATGAAAAGGAAAAATATGTTGATGTACCTTCATTGATTTGTGTGGAACTGTATATTATTAAATAATGTAAATTCAAAGCACGTTTTAAGCAGGAAAGATCCCCTTATATAAAGCATGTATTATTGTTTTTTAAACACACTTGGGGACATGAAAGCATCGCAAATGTAGTACAGAGTAAATAATAATTATTTTGCATTTTTTAGCATTTTCTTTAGTGCCGAAGCCTTCAATTTCATGAACATGGAAGGCTGTACAAGGTCTATTGCCTCAAATTTCCCTTCGTGTTCCCTCTTCAAATCTGTGATGGCCTTATCTTGCTTGGCTATCTGTGATCAAAGCAATAAACTGGCTTTACTGCGGCTACACCACAGACATCAGTCAGCTTTGCTTGCGAGTCACTTTTATTGCAAACACATATCAGAGCATCCACACTCCTTACATTCTCACCAGACATACTGGAAGATAACACTTCAACACTTCCTGGGTTTTACAGTAACCAGGGAAACCGGCAGGCATTAGTGGCCGAAAAATGAATAATTTCAATTAGAGGTAATGATAAGCGAACGATTCTGCTACAAAAAGTTCAACACTGATTTGACACAATTACGATGCATGTATTATCCTTGCCATATATTTGTGATGTTTTAGGGCATTGTTAAAGGCTTACACACCTAGACAAAGCATCAAACCATATATGTGAGCACACTGAGGGATATTTAAAAACAAATAGCCCCATTTAAATCAGTCTTAATAGAACGGCTGCCAGGGTAATGTTGTCATTTTCTGCTATACTACTGCTGGGGTTTTAAAGATAGGGCTGGTTGGGCCAGGCATCTCAAAATTAAGCAACCTGAAAACGACCTATAAGCAGCCTTCTCGTTACGAATATTAAATTGTGTAGTGAGAGATGCGCGAAGCTCGCTGTTTTGACATGAGTATGGAGACTTGGAATTGGAAATCTTAGCAAATTGGGGTGAAGTGAGGTGACTGTTTATTTTGGCAAGGATGCAGTTCTCAGAAAGATAAATAAATTAGGATGAGGCATGGATCTGGATTGCGGGGACAAGCTTCACGCCTCAGCACGTGTTTTCTGGGATGGTGTGATGGATGCGGTGCTGCATGGCGAGCAGCTCTTTGTGTGCCCGACATGCGGCGAGCAAATTAAGAACGCCGACATATGAGGATGAAGGTCACCGCTATCTTTGAGCGAAGTGCTCAATCTTAAGTGTGAAAGTGAAAATTCTTCTGTCACAGCACATGATGAAGAGAAATTATGCATACTTAGTAGCCTGTTGTGAGGCTCGTCTGTTGAGTTCAAGATGTTTTGGTCACAGTTTTTTTCAGTCTTTGTTTGAAAACATACATAAACATTCATGCTGCATTTATAGTAATTATAAGGACTTTTTTTTACATATGCATTTATTTGTGCATATTTATCCAATCAGATTCTCCCTGTATGTCCCTTCTCCTACCAGCATTTGAAGTGTAGCCTAATAGGGGTAACTGTGCTCCCTGCTGAAAAAAGGACTGCTTTATAGGGCAGTCGTGACCTAATGGATAGAGAGTTGGACTTGTAACCCGAAGGTCGTGGGTCCGAGTCTCAGGTCTGGCAGGGATTGTAGGTGGGGGGAGTGAATAACCAACACTCTCTCCACCCTCAATACCACAACTGAGGTGAGACCCTTGAGCAAGGCACCAGACCCTCAACTGCTCCCTGGGCACCGCAGCATTGGCTGCCCACTGCTCTGGCTGTATGTTCACTACGGTGTGTACACTTGGATGGGTTAAATGCTGAGAGAACAAATTCCAAGTATGGGTCACCATACTTGGCCACACACCACTTCCCTTTCCCCTTTTTAAAAAACAGCTAAAACTAGCCTAAGTTGGTTGGCAGGTTTTAGCTGGTCATCCAGCCTGGTCATAGCTGGTCAGCAGGCTGGTTTTAGAGGGATTTTTGCCACTTATTTTGCTGGCTGGTTCAGGCTAGGAGACCAGTTGGAACAAACAGCTAAAAGCAGCTTGACCACCCTGGCCAGGTTGGGAGACCAGGGGCCCGTTTCAATAAGGAGGTTCAACCAACTCGGAGTTTAAACTTGAATTCTGAGTTGACTTACTCTGAGATGGGAAACTCTGAGTTTTCGGTTACAGAACGGCTGAACTGAGTTAGTTTACTCAACTCTGAGTAGGTTGACTCTGAAAAGACATGAAATTACGATTCACCATGGCAACAGCTCCAGCCAAAAAGACATCAGCGCACCTACTTCCGTCAATGCGTAACATTAATTCTTAATAACTGTCTATAAGTTAATAACTGTTATAATATCAGAGGTGAAAACTGTAAATTATTGAACTAAATTATTGTAAATTATTAATTTTAATGGTATTTCATGGCCACAAAAAATAATAATAATAAAAAAAGGAAAAAGACAGAAAAAGAAACAAGAACGTGGCAGCAGCTAAAAATGAAGTATAAAAACACATTTCAATCCAGGTTAAACTTTAAACATGAAAGGTTCATGGGTGTGGGCTAAACGACTTTACAGACATTTGACATTAAATATCATTCAATGTCTATTTCAATGCGCTGCAGCTTTTTCCACATAGTCTAACACTCTTTTCACGTAATTAAATATTCTCTAATCCAACCTGTTACATTTCTTAATTAGAGTAATAAAATGAACTACTGACTTGTCGACGGCAAGAAGGCAGAAAAAGAACCTGCACCTGCACCACTGACAGATGAAGAGGAGATGGTCGAGTATTGGAAGATTTCTAAAATTCAGAAGTAAAAAGAATAGATCTAGCAGTAAACTGGGACCATAATTTCTGGTCTCAGATATGTTTAAAAACCTTTGAACTGATTAGAAATCCTGGTTTACAATTAATACAATACAAAATCCTGCATAGAGTGCACTACACAGGTCATCGGATGTTCAGGATGGGTCTTACAGCTTCTAACAACTGCTCACACTGTCAAGGCAATACACCTGACAATTACATCCACGCTCTATGGTTCTGTCCACCTGTTCAGAGGTACTGGTACAGGATTTGTGAAGATTTATCAAAGTGTCTTAAATGCTCTATTCCAGCCTCTCCTTCAGTCTGCTTGTTGGGCGACCTAGATGGTGTCACTACAGAAGGTAACACAATCCACATGGCTTTCACTGCCCTATGCATTGCTAAGAAGACTGTCCTCATGAACTGGAAAAATAAAAATAATCTTAATATCAACCAATATAGAAATTATTTGTGGGATTATATTAGTCTTGACACAGCTTTTGCTGCCACATTAGATCAATCTCTCTGGACTCCTTTGATCAGCTCCATCACCTAGTGTGAGTGGGGGTCCTGATTCTGTCCGGCTGTGGTTTTTGCTGTTGGGGTGGCCATATGGGCTTGGGGCATCTGGGAGTTCCCTGGGGGTGGGTTTCTTGGGGGGTTCGGCGCTGGGGCTGCGATCTTGGCCTGGATGGGGTATTGGTGACTCTTGGGTGCTGTTTTTCTGGCGGCTGCATGCGGCGCTACTGGGGATGCCTGTGCCGGCGGACGTAGGTTGCCGGCCTGGCGGCTGCACTATTCCAGGGTTGGTCCGGGGGGGGCTTGGGGTTCTGGGGGCGCTCTGCCTCCCGGTTGGGGTTACGGCTGGGCCTGGGGGGCTTGGGTCCTGGTTGGTGTGCCGCCGGGAGCATGGGTTGGTGCATGCGCTTGGGCCCGGCCCTGGTGTGGGGGTCTTCGATGCATCGGTGCCTCCGCGGGGGGGATCCAATAGAGGCAGGGAAAACGGGCCTAACCTGGGTGTCTTATTGTCTTATGTAGTCTGGGAGTTGAATGAGTGATGGGGTGGGGTAGTTTTTCCTCTGCTGTGGGGTCTGGTGGGCCGCCCCGGGCTGCCATGGGCCCTGGTCTGGATGGGCCTGGGCCCCCCGCCCTGGGCAGATTTGGGGTAACGGGGGCGCCTATGGGGGTCAGCGGGGGAGCTGGCTCCGAAGGGGGGGGTATTTTGCCCCCTCTGATGCTTTCCTCCCCATCCCTAAGGCTTCACTTCTCCCGCTCCATCACACCAACACATAGGTAGGGTTTTGAGGTGCGGGTGTGTCGCTGGGATGCGGGGGAGGTGGTACTCCTCTGTCTCCTCGTGGCCACCTGCATCTCAATCACACATTACAGCTTAGACATTCTCATTACTTACTGTCACATGACACATACATATAGGGCCTTGGGGGTGGGCACACTGAATGGCATCCGGAGGGCGGTCTGTTCATTCAGCCTTCCCTCTGGTGCCAGTGCCCACTTCTCAATTTTAAGTTGCACATAGACATTGAGGGCTCTAGGGAGGGGACGAGCTGACACAAGCTTGTGGAGGGTGCCCCTCCCCTGTTTTAAAGCACCCCTGTTTTAAAGCACCTTAGAACAACACACACCAACACTACATTTGAGCGGGTGAGGTGAAGCATGGGGTCTCTTTTTTTTTTTTTTTTTTTATCTCACACCCCTGTTCTCTGTTCTCTGTCCGGGGCCGGGGGCTGCGAGGATGAGCTGGCCGCCCGGTCGGGGTCTGGGCTGGTGGTCTTCTCTGCTGCTGCGGGGACCGGGGTGGTCTTCCTGTCCCCACGCCAGAGCGAAGGGGGTTCAGCTCCGGGATCGGGCGCTGATTACCCCTCTGGGGGTGGTGGTGCCTGGATCTAGGAGTATAGAGTGCATATAGGGAGTGTGAGTGTGGGTACCATGTCCATTTTTGTGTGTCTACATGTGGGGCGAGGGTGAGAATATTCGTTGCGTGCATGAGGGTGGGAACGTATGCTTGTGTATATGTGTGCTTGTTCGTCTACGTCTATGTGTCAGGTCGGGCCTTAGACTCCACCTCACTCATCATCTCAGTCGACCCCCACCCCACCACCATGCCCTGCCGGTGGAGGATGCCGCCGGTGCATTGGTGGTTTCTCGCGCCGGGGCAGGATGCTCGGGTGAGCGCTGGCCCACTCTCGGCGGTCGCTTGGCGGGGCCTGGCCCTACTGGCCTTGCTGGGCCCCGGTTGGGGGGTGGGGGGCCCTTGGATCTCCGGGCCCAGGGCTCGGTCTGCCCTGGTGTGGTCGGCTGCCGGCGGAGCCTGCGGGCTTGCCGCCACGGCACCCTGGGGTGTCTACACTGTGGCTGTCGGATGTCCCACCTTCGGGCTCTCCTCTGCCCTTTTCTGGGTGGGGGCCGCAGTTGTCCCTGCGGTGGTTCCCCTGGGGGTCCCGTGCCCTGGGGGGCCTCCGGATGTTTGGGGCCTGGGTCTCTTCCATGCCTGCTTCATGCCTTGCGGGATGGGGCTGTTGTTCCCCACACACACACTATTAAACATTTACATGGAGGAACCTTATGAACACAAGCGCGCTCACACACACAGGTGTACACTCAAGCATTCACATTGGTGTAAAAACGGGTGCTCACAGACACACATTGTTCTGATCTGCTGTTGCTTCAAAACTTATTTTGTAATATTAGTTATGCGTGTTGCTCAATAACATTTAACATTTAGAATTTATTGTGATTCATACAGATGTTGGTTGTTGCTGCAGTTTCTCTGATGTTGTGTCTTCTGTTGTGTCTTCTGTTGTTTTCTCTTTTTGTCAGCAGGTATCGAAGCAAATTGTCAGTTTTTTTTTTTGTTTTGTTTTTTCCTCTCTCTCTCTATCCCCCATTCTCTTTTTTTTCCTCTCTCTCTCTCCCCCTTCTCTGTTGACTTTATCCACAATTTTTTTTTTGTTTTTTTTTGTTTTTTTTTCTAATTCCTTTTTTTTTTTTATTATTATTATTTTTATTATTATCATTATAATTATAATTATTATTTTTTTATTATTATTATTATTATTTTTTTTTTTTTTTTTTTTTTTTTTTTTTTCTCTCTCTTGTTTTCTCTGTCCCCTGGTCTTGTCGGTCATAGTATGGTTAAATAAAAGGGTATATAAAATTTAATTAATTAATTAATAAAAAAAAAATAATATAAAAAAAAAAAAAAAAAAAAGGCTGTGAATGATGATAGCATAACTACACATACGTACTGTCATGTGTTATCTGTGTTACTGACAGGCCAAAAAAAAAAAAAAAAAAAAAAAAAAAAAAAAAAAAAAAAAAAAAAAAGAAGTAAAAAGAATAACTTTTGCTTTTGTATTAGGAAATAAAGATGACCAAAAAATTGTGAATAATTTGTTTATTTAACAGCTGTGGTGGTGGTTACGACTCGTACTACCCCACCATCTGGCATCCTTTCATTTCATACAGTAATCAGTTTCATAAGGTGCGATGGTGGAGATATGCTTGTTATCAATGCATTCAGCCACACTGGAAATCCTGAGGGAAATTCTGATTATTTCAGGTTACTTCCACAGGTCACAGAAAGATGTTATCAAGTGAACATCATTTATCAGATTAGCCTCATTTAAACCCATTGCTACACCACTGACCTACAGTCCTGTGAAAAGTCCTCTTTGACGGATTTGTGCCCAGGAAAAAATTCTCAGAAAGAGCGTGAGAGCGATGCACACTTTCCTTAAAATCTGCATACAGGACTTATAATGTGCTCTGCATCTCCGATGTTTTAAAGAAAACTACCATTTAAAATGGTATACCGCTCAAATAAATATGCACATGAATACGGTGTAAAAAAAAAAAAAAAAAAAAAAAAAATTATAATAACATAAATAATATGCTCTAAGGTATTTAGTCTTGTTTTCATGAAGGGAAAAAATATTTAAAATATTATTTTATTTTCCAAATGATCTGGCAATGGGGTAAAAAATTACAAATAGCCTATTCTTGTTTCCGTTTGCATTAAGATTATTTTTCTTACCCTATGGAGAACAATTTTATATTTTAACATGACTAAATATCTAGATAATCTTTCATCTACAGAAAATGCATCTTAACTTAAGAATTTTTAAACGTTTATTTTCAATTTTGCAGAGTGAATGAATGAGGTATTAAAACATCGCTAACACTTTAAAAAGGGGGAGGAGACGGAAAGAAACTCTGGGTTTACCAAAGAAAACCTGCTCCCGACCAGGGGGCTGTTCCATAAAAGACGCTAAGAAAAGCGGGGATTAAAGTCCAAAACCTGACTTGAAATAACCTAACAAATCAATCGGGACTAAAGCGGTTCCATAAACGACAATTCAAGTTCACGCAATCTGACTAATGCTATCCAGGTTCAGTGAGTCAGGATAATGTGACGTACACGCTTATTCTGAAGCAGCCCTTAATGTCAATCATGGATCAAATCGATCCACCATAGCAAACAGCGAATATTTGTGCTGTTTAACGCATTTGGTTGTAGCCTATTTTTTATTTATTTGATTATTTAAGGTGTATTTTCTGTATACTTTTATTTTTGGACCGATAATAAATTAAACTGACTGTATGTGAGAGAGTCAGTGGTAATATGGATGCGTTCCTATTGGTCAGAGTTAGAGGAGCTCAGCTTAGCCTGACAGTTAGCCTGCTCCAGACCAGGTTAGTTTGCCAGCATAAGTTGCCGGGGTAACTGAGTTTCAACTTTTTTAAGTTTGATTTATGAAACCGAATCTACCAAAAATAAGCCTGACTAACCGAAATAAGCCTGGTTTATACTCTAATCTTGGTTTATGGAACAGCCCCCAGGTTAGGTTCACAGAGTAAATTACCACGGTGAGTATAAATTACCTCTCTTTCAGAAACGGGCTTGACTTATCCTGGGGTGTATTCCAGAAAGCACGGTTAATTTACCTTCAGCTAAACCCTGAACTTTGGGTTGTTTAACCGCAAACCTTGCTTACTCGAGGTATGTGGTTCCAAAAACGCGTCCGGGATTACGTTAATTCAACTCAGAGTATGTTCCTGGTTAAGACTCAAGACATTCTCAACAGAGCGACGAATCGACGAGTCACTATGGAAACGGACGCTAAGGAAAAGCACACCATGCTGTTTCTTTCTTCTTCTTTTGTTCGTTTACATGCTTAGTGCATATCGCCACCTAATTGATGTTTGTATAATCATTTTTTTTCCCGTTTAATCTTCAATCCTTGACAATATGATTTATATTTTTAGTTTGATGCTAATTATATATTAAGTCATATCAGATATGTATTTTTATCATAGAAATACATTATAGAAAATGCCAATTCATGTGTGAGATGATAATATGAAATGTAATAAGTATATATAATATAATAAATTAAACATTACCTTGTCATAGTGGTTTATAATTTATACAGATAACTGTTATATATGCCAATAAAATAACCATATTAGAATAATATATTACCTTATTTATTACTTATATTAGCGCTATATATATATATATATATATATATATATATATATTATGAGGTGCCAAACAGGAAATAATTATATAAGAATCTGAATATATAGATATACGTCTGAATATATAAATGTAAATTGTGAATATATAGAAGTAAACCTGAATATATAGTTATAAGTCCGAATATATAGAAGTAAGTCTGAATATATAGAAGTAAATCTGAATATATAGAAGTAAATCTGAATATATAGAAGTAAATTGCGAATTTATATTTATAAGTCTGAATATATAGAAGTAAATCTGAATATATAAATGTAAATTGCGAATATATAGAAGTAAATCTGAATTTATAGCAGTAAATTGCGAATATATAGAAGTAAATCTGAATATATAGAAGTAAATCTGAATATATAAATGTAAATTGTGAATATATATTTATAAGTCTGAATATATAGAAGTAAATCTGAATATATAGCAGTAAATTGCGAATATATAGAAGTAAATCTGAATATATAGTTATAACTCTGAATATATAAATGTAAATTGCGATTATATAGAAGTAAATCTGAATATATAAATGTAAATTGTGAATATATATTTATAAGTCTGAATATATAGAAGTAAATCTGAATATATAGCAGTAAATTGCGAATATATAGAAGTAAATCTGAATATATAGTTATAACTCTGAATATATAAATGTAAATTGCGATTATATAGAAGTAAATCTGAATATATAATTTTAAATTGTGAATATATAGATGTAAATCTGAATATAAGTACATATTTTTGGATTTACTTCTATAAGTCGGAACGTACAAAGGTAAATCATAAAATATACTTTTAAGTCTTTGTGAACGATTGCCCTAGCCCTCTCAGCCATGTTGATTTGTGAGGACCTTTTGGCGCTACGGCCAGCCTTTTGTAAAATACAGAAAAAAAAAAAAAAAAACTTCATTTGGTTTGCATAAGTGATACACTTACAGTAATTAATATAGTACAAAATTCACATTGATGCATTCAATTAATAAAAATAATTAATAAGAACATCTGTCTTTTGACATGCCTGATAATAAAGATATATTTATTTAGATGTAGACAATAAACATATATTCAGATTTGCATTTATATATTCTGATTTACTAATATATACACACAATTTACACTTATATATCCATAACTATAACTTTATATTCACAATTTACATTTATATATTCAGATTTACTTCTTTATATTCGCAATTTACATTTATATATTCAGATTTACTTCTTTATATTCGCAATTTACTTCTATAAATTCAGATTTACTTCTATATATTCACAATTTACTGCTATAAATTCAGATTTACTTCTATATATTCGCAATTTACATTTATATATTCAGATTTACTTCTATATATTCGCAATTTACATTTATATACACAGATTTACTTCTATATATTCGGACTTATAACTATATATTCAGGTTTACTTCTATATATTCGGACTTATAACTATATATTCAGGTTTACTTCTATATATTCGGACTTATAACTATATATTCAGGTTTACTTCTATATATTCACAATTTACATTTATATATTCAGACGTATATCTATATATTCAGATTCTTATATAATTATTTCCTGATTGGCACCTCATAATATATATATATATATATATATATATAAGGCTATATTATATAATCTAATATTATATAATGTTGTGCGCTATCTGTCAGGCCCACTGAAGGCTGGTCAGTATGTCACGCGTGCACTGATAGCACTGAAGTGAACTAATCCTGAACATAACCTGCTCCAGAGCAGGTTATCTTCAGAGAGCAAGTTACTATGGTTACTTACATACCCTAAAAGTAACCACCGATTTTGGAACCGTAAGCCGAGTTTATCCGCTCGCTTATCCTCAAACTTACCAAACTTACTTTCTGAAACGGGCCCAGGTAGAACCAGGCTGGTTTTAGCTGTTTTTATTTTTATTTTTATATTTATTTAAATAACACGGCCTTAATTTTTAAAGAAGCATTTTTAAAATGTGTTCTGTAATATATATATAAAAAATGTTTAATGAACAGTTGAATGAATGCTTTTCCATGACTTTCTTCAGTTTATTTTCATAAATATTTTCACTTTTCTCCATAGGGTAAATATTCAACTAAAGTGTCATTTTACATTTTTAAATATAAACCAATTTACAAAATTAATTTTAATTTTTTTTATATATATATAATTTTACCATATTTATTACATTATAAAGTCCTTTTATCCTTGAGGCCCAGTAAAATGATTTTGTACTGTGGTAAAATCCTACTGATTAATTGTTTCCCCATAAGAGAGATTAGTGTATAACAACATAACAATTTAGGAAATATTCTCCTGACATATTTTAACAATCAAGTCTTGTGTCACCTAATTTTTCGGCAGTTTGAATCAGAATCGGCGATACCCATTTGCGAATGAATCATTTGTTTGTTTTTTTCAGTTAAATATCCATATGGATATTTAACTGTAACACACTATGAACAAAAATGAAGATATTTTGAAGAAAGTTTGTAACCAGGATCTCTTGGGGCACCATTGAACTTTATTGTTTTGGAGTTTCTTGGAAGCTTTCTTGGGACATAAACACATTTGCCTACTCAGCAGTTCAGCCTCATTAGAAGAAATCCCAGTGTTCATAAGTGTGTTTATCATTTAACCTAGACTAATATTTGCTTGCATGGCAAACTGAATGCTTACAGTTGTGTGATTGTTTGTTATTTCACATTCAAGCCACAGTAAGTCAATGATGGCGCATGAGGCACTGGGCTCAACTGGAAACCAATCTGTCATTGCTGTGAAAAATGGCACATGAGGCACTGGGCCCAACTGGAAACCCATCTGTCATTGCTGTGAAAAATGTGTACGCTGTCAATGTATACATTTCCATATATGTGCTCTGGTTGCTTAAGCAGATGTCGAATGCACACATCAGGCCTCTCTCTCTGCGCCCACCCTAAAGACATAATAACACCAACTCAGTGAGATAAAGGAAGCAGATGAAGGAATGGGGGCATGTCATTCCTTTGAAACCTCCAAGGCGTCAGCAGAAAAAGGTGCTTGCTTTGTTTCTTTCGGCTATTCAGCACATTTTGAGCAGATGTTCTGTTCTCATATCAGTGTATGTGTATTTCCTTCCCCCGATGAGGCTGAACTGTAGTCACAGGTATGCGGGCAGTCTTTGCTGATGGTGTGTTTACTCTGGATGACTGGTCTCGGTGGGTGGAGTTTGAACTGGGCTTTCATTAGTGCTGAAGAGGTAGTTTAGGGGCTCCAGAGGGTCCAAATTAGATAAACATACAAACACTGAGCAACTGCTGAGAGAGTTATAATGTCTCTCAGCCTCTCCCTCTGTTTCTTATTCTATTTCTGTTTTTTTGTGTTGCTTCTTTCTTATCATGTTATCTCAGAGGCTAGAGAAGGGCTTGCAACTATATTCATTTTTGTGACCATCAGCAATGGCAGGACTAAAGGGCACCTTTTATGATCGTTGCACTCTACATTTTAATTTAATAACCTCTATTCAGAAATGAATTTTCTTATTATAATGAACATTATTTTTGCTTTCGAATGTTTTCCATGTTTTAAGGAGACATTCAATAGACATAATGGTTAAAATACTGTACAAACTGTATTTTCTGTCCCCTATACTACTACACCTACCCAGGGCTGGACTGGGACAAAAAATTGGCCCTGGCATTTTGGCCCAGACCGGCCCACTACATACGATCAAAATACTACCCATCTTTGCACGCCCTTGAATATGTATACCAGCTCCTATACATAAAAGCACTAAAGCCATATAATAATAGGTAGGAAACGGTGAGAGTTGACACATTAAAAACTTCTAAAAAGTGTAATTTATTAATATAATAAAACTATAATCCACACTGATGAATCCTAACACTATAGGCCTATATAGTTATGACATCCATCTTGTGTGTGCCTGTGTGTTTGAGGGAGAAAGGGAAGAGACATGATAAACTGTTGATCAGATGATCACTGTTTCCCATAATATAGAATTAAATAAACTGTAAACTTGCTTAGTCAAATTTGTAAACTCCTTGGATGAACCTTTAACAGCATAAGAAGGCATCCTGTGTGTTTGTGTGTGCAGTGGTGTATAAAGTACCCGAAAGCCATACTCAAGTAAAAGTACAGGTATCTTACCAAAAAATGACTTTGGTAGAAGTTGAAGTCTTCGTTTAGAATATTACTTGAGTAAAAGTCTTAAAGTATATTTTATTATAAATATAAGTATATTTATTGATATTTAAACGTACTTAAGTATTGAAAGTAAAAGTACAAGTAAATGCAAAATGGAAAAGAAGCAAATAAATATATATATAAAAAAATATTCATACAGCTTTAGTAGCAAGATTGTGTTCAGTTTTAACTCTTTCTTCCATTTTGTATTTTTGCGTAAGAATAGGAAGCACTTCATCCAGTACTTGGTGTCTTTCATTCCAACATAAGAAAACATTTCTGGAATCTGCATCTAAAATAGCATTTAGGTGTATTTATTTACACAGTTTATGTACCTCAGAGGGGACATGGATGCATTTAAACTGCAGTTACAGATGCATAAATAGGCCTAATGTTGTGTTTTTAACATTGAATACTGATATTTGAAATAATTTAAAACATGAAAAAAAGTGAAATTAAAACCGCTAGGTGACAGCAAAAATTTGGTGACAGAAAGAGATCATTAATGAGTGAGTCATTGAGATTAAACCGATTCATTCAAACGACTGATTCATTCAGGAACAGAGCGTTTGACTGTGTTAATGAGTGAATCACTGAATCATTTATTCAACCGATTCGTTCAAAAAGCGGATTCATTCAATAAGTACACCGTCCATTGCTCAGAGACGCAAAACAGTGCTGTGATCTTTGTTTGGAACTATTTCGTTGGAAACATTGAGCAAAAACAAGCAATAAGTCTAAAATGTAAGTCACTTATTGCTTTACTGAACTTGTATGAAATGATTATTAAATGTGTTCATGCTGATATCTGCAGAAAAACGGTACTCTTTGTGTGATATAGGTTTAGAAGTTAACTATATTATATAAATATAAAAAACATACAGAAGCATTTTTGCCGTCAACAATTTAGAATGCCTGGAATTCTGAGTTTTAATACATTAATAAATCAAGTGCGTGCACTCTGTGTGTGATTTGATGATTTAGCCTACTTGATAATGTCAGATCACACATCATTACAACAACACTTACCCTATTATTGCAGAAGATATACTGTATATCACACACCAGACTCCACTTTGAGTGGAAAATGAATCATCCGCGATTGTGCGCGCACATTACGTTTTAATTAGGAAATGAAGTGGAGTAAAAGTAAAAGTTGGCTGAAATATAAAAACTCAAGTAGGCTACAGATACTCCCAAAAAATACTTAAGTACTGTAACAAAGTACTGTATTATTACTTCGTTACAATACATCACTGTGTGTGTCTGTGTGTGTGTGTGTGTGTGTGTGTGTGAGAGAGAGAGAGCCCAAAAGGGGAGTTGTTTAAAGATGTGATTGGGTCAGCCCAATGTCAATTAAGTAAATAACCAATGGGCTGCTGATTAAATGTCTCATGGGCCGGTCTGTCTGGGGGGAAAGAATCCTAAACCAACTTTTTTTGACAAATACATGAAACAGCTGCAGCGCCCTAAACTATTTAGGCAGAAAAAAACTATAGGCTGCTAAGAGTTTTATGGGCCGATCAGACAAACATGTAAGAAGATGTATAGGCCCGGCCCAAAAAGTAGCCTACGTCGGCCCAGCAGGAAAATGCCCGTTCTGCCAGATGGCCAGTCCGCCCCTGCATCTACCCCAAACTTTCTGCATTTTTGGATTTTCAAAAAAAAATAAATTTTTTTTTTATCTTATACATTTATAAGCTTATAATTATAAGCTGAATTTCAGCATCATTACTCCAGTCTTCAGTGGCACATGTTCCTTCAGAAATCATTCTAATATACTGATTTCCTGCTCAAGAAAAATCTAAATGTCAAACAGTTGAGTTGCAGCATTTATTTGAAATAGAAATATTTTATAACATTATAAATGTCTTTACTGTCACATTTTATCAATTTAATGTGCCCTTGATAAAAAAAGTATTAATTTATAAAAAAACAAACAAACAAAAAAACTTATTGATACCAAACTTTTGAATAGCAGTATATAATAATAATAGCAAGAAATAGCATTTTTCCCACATGTATTTTGCCAATTTTTTTCACCATTGCATAAATTAAATTAAAACTGTTTTGTCTTGCTTTTCAAAGAAAAAATAATTATAAAACTACAATTTAAAAATATTTATTTACATGTAACGCTGAACATTTTTCAACATTCTAGCATGCAGACATTATACCAACAAAGCACAATTAAACTTAAATTAATAAGTTAGTAAAATATTTTTTTGGCCATTTTTTTGACCCCCTTTGTTAATTAGGCATGTGATTCTAAAGACAAAAAAAGAAGGAAAACTGGAGACTTTGAGCAGCAAATCAGTATATTGATTTCTGAAAGGTCCTGTGACACTGAAGATTGGAGTAATGATGCTGAAAATTCAGCTTTGATCGCAGCAATCAATTACATTTTACTAATAAACTAAACCTGCTGGGCCTTAACAATTCCCTTTGTAATTGGATCCTGGACTTTTTAACCGGAAGACCTTGTCAAGTCAGTCCGTGTCGGCCGCAACACCTCAAGCACTACCACACTGAGCACAGGTGCCCCACAAGGCTGTGTGCTCAGCCCGCTGCTCTTCACATTGCTGACCCACGACTGCACTGCCAAGTTCAGCTCCAACCACATCATCAAGTTTGCTGATGACACAACAGTGGTAGGTCTCATCAGCAACAACGATGAAACGCACTACAGAGAGGAAGTGGCACAGCTGGCTGAATGGAGTGGCACTAACAATCTGTCCCTCAATGTGGAGAAGACAAAGGAGGTTGTGATGGACTTCAGAAGAAACTCCGTTGACCACCCCCCACTGACCATCGACAGCTCGACTGTGGAGAGAGTCAGCAGCACTAAATTCCTGGGGGTGCACATCACAGAGGATCTCACCTGGACCACTAACACCATGTCACTCTCCAAAAAGGCACAACAGCGCCTACACTTTCTCCGCCGGCTGAAAAGAGCAAGTCTCCCTCCACCCATCCTCACCACATTCTACAGAGGCACCATTGAGAGTGTGCTGACCAGCTGCATCACTGTCTGGTACCGGAACTGCAGTGCTGCTGACCGCAAGACCCTCCAGCGGACAGTGAACACAGCTGCAAAGATCATCGGTGCCCCTCTCCCCTCCATCCTGGACATTTTCTTTACACGATGCTCCAGCAAAACCAACAGCATCGTGAAGGACTCCACCCATCCCTCCCACAGTCTCTTCCAGCTCCTACCATCAGGAAGACGGTACCGGAGCATCAGAGCCCGCTCCGCCAGACTGCTCAACAGCTTTTTCCCCCAGGCTGTGAGAGCTCTGAACTCAAATCACCCCGCCCCCCTCTGAAACCCCATGCAAGCCCCTACCTCCTGAAACATGGACCCCCCCCCACCCCAAACACCCCCCCCCCCCCCCAACCTTACCACACCAAAGAAAAAACTGTATGGAACTTTTTTTGTGCAATTTGAAGTGTGCTACACACAGGTGAGAGGGCCTGTACAAACCACCTGTAGTAACACACTCTCCTCTATGTGCACTAGACACTTTACACACACTGCTGCGTGTACACAATCCCACAAAAGACTCAGCAATATATGTATGTTTACATGCTCATGCACTACAAATCATCCTGCACTGTTCCCCAAGTAGCTGCTTGACTCAAAATGTCTCTCTTTGCACATGTACAGTATTTGTGAGGCATTCGTATAGTTTGTATTTTTTATCTTTTATTTTTTATTTTGTATAGGGTAAATTGTGGGGAAGTCGTGGCCTAATGGTTAAAGAGTCGGACTCGTAATCCAAAGGTTGCGGGTTCGAGTCTCGGGCTGGCAGGGATTGTAGGTGGGGGGAGTGAATGTCCAGCGCTCTCTCCACCCTCAATACCACGACTGAGGTGCCCTTGAGCAAGGCACTGAACCCCCAACTGCTCCCCGGGCGCTGCAGCATAAATGGCTGCCCACTGCTCCGGGTGTGTGTTCACGGTGTGTGTGTGTTCACTGCTGTGTGTGTGCACTTTGGATGGGTTAAATGCAGAGCACAAATTGTGAGTATGGGTCACCATACTTGGCCGTATGTCACTTCACTTCACAATATTTATGTGACGCATTCGTATAGTTTGTATTTTTTATCTTTTATTGTTTTAGTTTGTATAGGGTAAACTATATAAACTATATTTACTATATATTCACATACAAAACAGTTATTTAAAATTGTTATAATATTTCACAATATTACTGTTTTTTGTATTTTTACTATACAAACAAATGCATCGTTGCTGAGCAGAAGAGACTTCTTTTAAAACGTTAGAAAATGTTACAGATCCCAATTTGAACACTGTGTAATTTCGGTTGCCGAACATTCGGTGCATCCCTAATAATTTCGTTTTTTTTGTGATTTCAATAATGACAAATGTATTTTCATCTATGTATTTGGCTGTGTTTAATTGTGGAGCTACATATTTCCTACTTGATAATGAGTAAAATGTAAAAAAAAATAAAAATAATAAAAAAAATTCCCAAATGATGCAAAAGAAATTTTTATGCCATTTATTGGTAGATGCACTATCAAAGACCCATTTGAAAAGTGACTACCGGCCTAATATCGACTTAACTGCAGCTTTCCCCAGGTATCAGACCTTTTTCCTTTCGTTTGAACCTTTCTGATTAGATTTTGTATGTGCCGTTTGTCTTTCAGATAGCCGTTTGTCATCCTCTCAGTCGTTCTGTACCCCACCCTATAGCATTATTTAGATTTTTCTCAGGGTCCCTTTTGGCCCCAACTCCTCCTCCTATCGGTTTTTCTCTCTTCTTCCCACTCTTCTCGGTCTAATGATGCCGACTAAATGCTTACTCTTCTCTTTCTCTCTCTTCTTCTCTATCCTTCCCCCTCTCACCCTGCCGGACCCCCCAAGGTTAAATGAGCTCCTTTAATTGCCCATCATCAATTAAATGTTGACTCATGAGCTCTGGGGTGTGCAGGATAGATCTCGTTATTCTGTTGAAGACCCCTCCTTGGACCCTGTAATAGAGTTTCTCTTTCAGAGTTTTGCTTAAACAGATCCTACCGGTTGTTGGAGGAGGGTTTGTGGTGGGATCTTGCCCCAGGGATGGGATCTTAATGCGTTTTTAATGAGAGTAGTCTGCAAAGTGACACTGCGTAAATGGCTGATATGATGTGTGCTTACGTGTAGAAGGTTTGCTTTTTCCCAGGTGTTTATCCTCGGCACCTTCTCCGTTCCGTCCTCCTTTGTGATTCAGTAATGACCACTTCAAACAAAAGCCTCTGTGTTATTTGCCTATTAATGGCTGCTGCATGTTTAATATCTCTCGGCTCAGCTCTGCTTTAGAGGTGCATAATAAGAGAGAGTTATTTTAATAAGATGACAGCGATTAATATTCTCATTTCTCCAAGAGAGGGGCGATGCATGGCCTCTGGTGTGGCATATATTACAGTCTGTGCGCTCCATCTAATATTAATACGATTTGGTTGGATATTTTAATATGTCTTGGGCTAAACCGATGGATGGCAAGGAAAAGATAGATGGCTGTACAAAAGAAAATTTTGCTGCTTCATTATTGAGGCAGTCAATTGAAAGTAATGGAGTTGGCGGGCATGAAAGAGTGTCTGAAATATGAACTGAGAGACTCTTTAGCCCCTCATCATGGACCGCATGCCTCTCACACACTTCAGCCGTGTGCACGGTGCATTTAGATCACCAGTCTGCCGTCACCTCAAATGCTGGGAGTTTTAAAAATTGAGACTTAAATTTGGCTATAAACTTGTGCCTGTTTGTATATTTAATTGTTAGCAGATTTCAAAATGAATATGCATCTTTCATAAAGTACATTATAACGCTGTGATGCCTAAATTCATTTGTAGCAATTATGTTTCCTCCCTTTGTGTTTCTGTTTTGTTTATGTATTTTAATGTTTTAGTCAAAATACAATTAGTATTGAACTTTGCATAGTCCATTTACCAGTTATGTGAAAATAAGAGTTTTTTTTTTTAAGTATAAAATGATATCAATATCGGTGCATCAATGACGTACGTAAGACATTTAATTCTGTCTGTTTTAAAAAAAATATTGAATATATATTTATATAAATTTGAAATATATTTATATTCATATACTGATGATATGTAAATGTATATTTTATTAAATAAAATACGTTTATTTATAAATGTATATAAAATATATTTCTGAATAATAAAGTGACTTTCAAAATATATTAAATTAAACGTTTTATTGTTTTATTATATATACTGTATGTGTGTGTGTGTGTATGTATATATATTTAATTTGTTACATGTTATTATGATTTTGTGGAACTATGGGCCGAGAGGCCATGTATTCCTGGAATAAATTTGAAACTTGAAACTATATATAATTTACATGTTATACATTTTAATAAATTTATTCAAATTTTATATTTTTGAATATATTTTAACGTGTTATTTGTTTCTGATAGCAAAGCTGAATGTTCAGTAGGCATCACATCACATGATTTTTTTCATGCATACAGAAATTATTTTAATAAAAGCGGTACTAATTACAATTAAATGGTAATAAATTGCTATTTAAATACATTATATATGCATTTAAAATATAAAATAAGAGTGTTCAAATTACAGTTGTCATTTAGTGAATCACAGGAATAAATGCAATATATCCCTGCTCACTGCTGATATCTTTGGAATAATTCTTAGTTATATAAAAAGAATGTCAAGTGTTTTCTTCCTTTGCAAGCCAAGGTTCAGGTATTCAACCACAAGGTTTTTCAAGTATGCCTTCATCTTCCTCCTGTTGAGTAGTTATTGTGTTGATGGTCCTGCTCATTTATAATAGCAATATCAAATGTGAAGTTTTCCCTTGGCCCTTTACAAGCTTATTATATAATGGTGCTCTGGTGTTGAAAACCAATAGGTGCAATTGATTTTAGAGGTTGTGGATATGGGACTCCAGGTCATGTTTTCAATTTTACCCCTGCTTCAGAACAGAAAATGATATAGACTGCAGTACAGACCCTGACCTTTAGCCTCAAGAGTAGCGGTTTCAGTGCAAATGTACTTCTTTCCCTTGCCCCTTTGCTCTGTTCATCAGAGGGAGAAGCTGCAACAACCTTCTCCAGGTCTTCCTATGAGAATCCACAGGCAGTGATGAATGCAGCGGTTTGCGTGTCATCAATCAGCGTCATGCGTGTCTGTCTCTTTGGGGCGAGCCTTCTGATTCTCAGCCCCAATCCCTCTCGAGGAGCTGCTGTGTGCCAATGCTAGACCTCTTGCTGGGAACTGTGGGAGTGTGTAATGAAGCGGATTCTTTTCATATTTGGACTTTTGTTTTGGAAGTCCCGAAAAACAGGAATCTATTTCAAACCAGCCAACCGTACAGGAAAAAATAGAGACCTTAACAGTCAAAGCAAACAGAGAGCGAGTGAGAAGTTTTCTGCTTGCTTTATTTATTATTTTTATTGTGTCTGTTTTTATTTTTTAGCATTTTTTAATAATCACATTTATTAAAATGTAAAAATATAATTTTTTAAATAATTATTACATTTTACACTACAAGTTTTGGGTCGGTAATTAAAAAAAAAAGTTTTTGAAAGAAATCTTTACTGCTCATAAAATCTGCAAATATTTGATCAAATATAAAGTAAAAAATAAAATATTTAGAAAACGTATTTCTATATAAAAAAAATTCTATTTTAAAATGTAATTTATTCCTGTGATGGCAAAACTGAATTTTCAGCAGTCATTAATCCAGTCTTCAGTGTCACATGGTCCTTCCGAAATCATTCTAATATGCTGATTTGCTGCTCATATAATATCTCTTATTATTATTTATCAATATATATAAAAAAACAATTGTGATGCTTTATATTTTTGATGCATGATGCATTTTAGATAGATTGCTTTTTTTTTTTTTATATGTCCTTACTGTAACATTTGATCAGTTTGATGTGTTCTTGCAGAATAGAAGTATTAATTTCTTTTGTTAAAAAATTAAAATCTTATTATCCCCTAACTTTTGAGTGGTATAAATGTTTTAAATAAACACTTAAATGTGTATATTATTTAAATATGAATGTTACATTTTGTATTTAAATAATTTATTAAAATAGTCTTTAGAATGTTTTAGAATTCCAACTGAAAATTTGAAAAGATTGACAGCCATATTTTCTGTACAAAGGAAGGCAGTAAAACATCAAGAAGATGAATAGAAAGACAGGTATGAAATAATAACAGAAGAAGGGGGCAGTTGAAAGTGGTAAATGTGTCGCTGCACTGGGTCACATGTGTCTGAACAAGTTCCCTTCTTTTTATTCTACAGCAGTGAGAGAGAGTTCTGCTTCATGGAGTAAGAATTGAGATAATGTACCTTGATGGCTCTCTTTCCCTCTCTCTCTGTCTCCCTGCTGTTTTTATGTTCTTCTCAACACCTACATACCTAACTGCAGCTGTCAAGATGGTTTGTACCCTCCTCTACCCTGTCATCTGTCCTGTTTCTTTCACTCGCTCCCTTTTGATTATTTCTTATGTGGTCCCCCGCCTATACTGACGTGAGAAATTACCAGTTAAAATGAAAGCTTGTGTGTGTGTGTGTGTGTGTGTGTGTGTGTGTGTTTGTGCATGTTAATGAGGTGCCATAATGTTCTGTCCAGGGAAATAAATCAGCCTTTCGCCTTGACTTTGCTGCAGTGGCAGGACACGTACAAGATAAGAGAAAGACAAAAAGATGTGAATATGTTACAATTGAATTGTAGGCTATAGTTCAAGTAAACAACTGGGTAACACTTTATTTTTAAGGTGTCCATAATACAAGTAATATTACCTATTTAAGTACTTAGTAGTAGCCGTTGTACTTACATGAAACAAAATGTACTTACCATGTAACTAAGTTATGGAACAGCCTGTACTTACAGTTTGTAATGCACATGCAATAGACAGCTACTGTTACACAGAGTCTATTACACAGCTACTTATATAACCAAAAGAATGTTACATATGTGTTTGATTTAACCCACCATACACCGCTTAAATACATGTAATACCTTTCTAATTACATTAAAATGACAAAATATTACACTGACATTAGCTACTTAAAATAAAGTGTATCAAGATTGTACTTAAGTGTACAAGTAGCTGTGTAACAGACTCGGCCTGATACATATGTGTAACAGTAGCTGCCTATTACATTTTATTTCATGTAAGTACAATGGCTACTACTAAGTACTTAATTAGGTAATTACTCTGTATTGTGACACCTTAAAATAAAGTGTTACCAACAACTGAATCACAGTAGAGTGAGAAAACGCAGAATATCTTCATTTTCAGCCATGTCACATTGATTGAGGTCTGATTTGGAAAGTAAATGGGATGGACTTCTTAACTTCTCATGGTTCAAACAGAAGTCAGTTCAACTCAATTAATAGATAAATTAAATAGATGTTAAGGGCATTAAATATGGATGTCTCTATTCGTCCTGGGGACGGTCCTGTAGCGTGTTAAGATTTGAAGTAGTGTGTGCAAAGATTCAGCAAAGGAAAACGATCCGTTTGCTGCAGGGAGAGAGTGCGAGAAAGTCAAACAGGGAGAAAAGAGAAGAATTTGAGAAGAGAAGAGTTTGAAAATTTGCCTTCTGGGCTTTAGGGTAATGAGTCACACTGTAAAAGTTGCTATTTTCATTTCATAGAAACAAGCTTCTACAGAAAATGCATCTATATAGAGAGAGAAGGACTGATCCTGTAAATGCAAAAATAAAGAGACACATTTAATTTTGCATTAAAATCGTTTATTGTAGAAAATATATATGGAAGTCGTGGCCTAATGGTTAGAGAGTTGGACTCGTGATCCAAAGGTTGCGGGTTCGAGTCTCGGGCCGGTAGGGATTGTAGGTGGGGGGAGTGAATAACAAGCGCTCTCTCCACCGCTCTCTCCAATACCACGACTGAGGTGCCCTTGAGCAAGGCACCGAACCCCCAACTGCTCCCCGGGCGCTGCAGCATAAAATGGCTGCCCACTGCTCCGGGTGTATGTTCACGGTGTGTGTGTGTTCACTACTGTGTGTGTGCACGTTGGATGGGTTAAATGCAGAGCATGAATTCCGAGTATGGGTCACCATACCTGGCTGATCACTTCACCATATATATATATATTTTTAATTTTTACTTTTATATATCTAATTTACTTGTATAAAACTGTAATTTAAAGGGATAGTTCACCCAAAAATGAAAATTCTGTCATTAATTGCTCACCCTCATGTCATTCCAAACCCGTAAGACCTTCGTTCATCTTCAGAACACAAATTAAGATATTTTTGATGAAATCCGAAGGCTTTCTGACCCTGCATAAACGGCAACATAACTACCACTTCAAGGCCCAGAAAGGTAGTAAGGACATTGTTAAAATAGTCCATGTGACATCAGTGGTTCAATCTTAACTTTATGAAGCTACGAGAATACTTTTTATGCGCAAGAAAACAAAAGTAAGACTTCGTTCAACACTTTCTTCTCTTCTGTGTCAGTTTTCGACGTGCGTTCATGAGAGTACTACGACGCATGCATGTGGTGCTGCTGATGCAGGAGCCGGCGTTCTGATGTAGACCGTCTCTAAGTTCATCTCTCTTAGATAAACTCTCTCTAAGTTCATCATCTGTATATTCTGGTTCAAATAAGTAAGGCTGGGCAAAAAATTGCAAGTCATCCTGTCGAACCCTTCAGACATATTTACAAAGACTGTTTTACGTACAGCGTGCATCTCTCTCTGCTTGTAAACAAGGCACAGCACATCTGGGTTCTACGTCAGAACTTTAATTTAAAAAACTTACATTTATTATTTATATAAAATTTTATCATCTTGGAATCTAAACAGCAAGAATGTTACATGAAAATGACGTCTTTCATCATTTTTATTGACAGATTCCATTGTGACTTTACCCCATAGACTATGGCAACATTTTCTGCTATTGGGGCATGTTGTCACAAAAGGAAATCACTTTTTTTTTCTTCTTGCAATCGAGGCTTCACAGTAGGTACCTGTACAGAAATATGTATCATATCTGCATCACTGTGGCAACAACTGAATTTGTAACCATAGGGGACTTTTCAGTCTCTCTCAAATTAATTTAATTCATTCCTCAGAGACTCAGTTTATCATCCTACACTTTCTGTCATATCATTATTTCCTTTCTTCAAGCAGTGAATCGTAAATGTCAGTAACATTGTGATGTACCGCTTGATAAAACTTGAACTTGTATCAGTTTTCGTACAGTTGTTTGTATCTGACTCTCTCGCATGGATGAATTGGATGAAGTTCAGAGTGCCACTGGCTCTATGTCACATCTCCGAAAGGGGAGATGCCGAGAAGGATGGTGTGTGTGTGTGTGTGTGTGTCCTTTTGACATATTTACAGCGCCTGCAGTACTAGAGTCCTCCAGTTGTTGTTAGATCATGCTGTCTTGTTCAGTGTGTAACCCGCTGCCCCTTGAGCACTCAGATGATCTAAACACACTTCTTGTGGTTGATGCTTCAGTTTTCTTTTGTGTTAAAAGGCCTCCAGTGTTTGCCGGTAATTCCTTTGTCTCTTTCTCTCACTTCCTCTGTCTCATTTTGTAATCACTCACTAATCATAGACTACAATAAAGCACCTTAGAATTGCAATTTGTGAAGCCACGTGGGAGGGGGGAGAGCAGCGTGAGATGGTGGTTGACTTTGTGCAAATTAACTGAAGAGGAAGAGAGAGAACGAGAAAAAAAATAATGAAGATAAAAACACTCTCATTCCCATAATGCCACAATTACTAAACTGATTGAGAGATCAAAAAATGATTTTTCATCTGAAGTGCCTGGGTACAACAAAACTTGCAAATAATCCTTTGAACAGATTATGCCATGGCCTATCAAATAAATATAGCGTTGGGCTATGATATCATTCCTGATTAGTTAGATTAATTTCAAATCAAGACGTATATATCACATTTTCACACTTCATATAGAGGCCATTAGTGATAAAAAACGTAGCATTAAAAAAATGAGATGATGTTTTGTTTCACTTGTGAACAAATGTGTTTTTAAACAAATCTTTTTAGTAAACAAATTTTTTATTATTTATTGGTTTGATTTATTGTATGAATGTGGCCAAAACACTGAACAACAGGTCATGTGAGTCATTCAGCTTGTTCATCATGTATACATATATTTAATGACTATTCAGATTTATAATGATGAAAAATGCAGTTGAAAATCATTGATTAAACTATTGTTGTTTTGCATGTTTAGCAGTTGGCACAATGATCTGGGGCCTGTTTCAAAAAACAAGTTTACCAAAAAATAAATAAAAAGCTAGGCTTATTTCAGTTAGTCTGACTTATTTTGAACCAAATCAGCTGACAATACATCAGACTAACTGAAATAAACCTAGCTTATTTGGTAAACTTGTTTTATGAAATAAGTATGGCCTCAGATCATTGTGCCAGCTGCTAAACATGTAAAACAACAATAGTTTAATCAACGATTTTCAACTGTATTTTTCATCATTATACATCAATAGTACAATAGTGTCAATAGTACAACAGTGTATGAAACACAGCTCACACAGAAGTCACTTCTTATCAAGTAGCTTCATCTCGAGTTGTACATTGTTAATGTTACAGCTGCTATTATTATGAGAATGAGAATGAGAATGAGAATGAGCTTTATTGGCCAAGTATGTTTACACATACAAGGAATTTGTTGTAGTGACAGAAGCTCCACAGTGCAACAGAAAGACAGCAACAGGACAGGACACAGATAATAAAAACAAAATAACAACAAATAGCCAATAACCAATAACCAAAAAAAACAAAACAATATATAACATAGAAAACTATGTATGTACAGGTCAAGTATGTGCAAATTAGAAATTAGAAATGAGAAAAATTAAAATGAAATAAGTGAGTGTGGTGAATGGATAATGTATTAGTTGTGTGTTCCACATTTATTGTTGAGTGTTCATGAGATGGATTGCCTGAGGGAAGAAACTGTTTCTGTGTCTGGTCGTTCTGGTGCTCAGAGCTCTGTAACGTCGACCAGACGGTAACAGTTCAAAGAGGGAGTGTGCTGGATGTGAGGGGTCCAGAGTGATTTTACCAGCCCTTTTGCTCACTCTGGATGAGTACAGTTCTTGGAGAGTGGGGATTGTTGTACCAATGATTCGCTCAGCAGTCCGGACTACACTCAGTAGTCTTCTGAGGTCAGATTTGGTCACTGAGCTGAACCAGACAGTTATTGAAGTGCAGAGGACGGATTCAATGATGGCGGAGTAGAACTGTTTCAGTAAGTCCTGTGGTAGGTTGAACTTCCTCAGCTGGCGAAGAAAGTACAACCTCTGCTGGGCCTTTTTCACAATGGAGTCAATGTGAATATCCCACTTCAGGTCCTGAGAGATGGTGGTGCCCAGGAATCTGAATGACTCCACTGCAGTCACAGTGCTGTTCATGATGGTGAGTGGGGGGAGAGCAGGGGGGTTTCTCCTGAAGTCCACAATCATCTCCACAGTTTTGAGCGTGTTGAGCTCCAGGTTGTTGAGACTGCACCAGACAGCCAGCTCCTGAATTTACCAAGCTTTACTAACTGCTGTCTGTCTGTCAGGAAGCTGTTGATCCACTGACAGACGGAGGTGGGGACGGAGAGCTGGGTTAGTTTATTTTGAAGGGTTTCCGTGATGATGGTGTTAAAAGCGGAGCTGAAGTCCACAAACAGGATCCTCACATAAGTCCCTGATCTGTCCAGATGCTGCAGGATGAAGTGCAGTCCCATGTTGACTGCATCATCCACAGACCCGTTTGCTCTGTAGGCAAACTGCAGGGGGTCCAGTGATGTCCTTCAGATAAGCCAAAACCAGTCTTTCAAATGATTTCATGGCTACAGACGTTAGGGCCACAGGTCTGTAGTCATTAAGTCCAGTAATTTTGGGTTTCTTTGGGACGGGGATGATGGTGGAGCGTTTGAAGCATGAGGGGACTTGTGATCAGTGATCAGCACAGATTTTTAGGCAGGCTGGTGACACACTGTCTGGACCTGGTGCTTTCCTTCTTTTGTTTTTCCTGTTTTTCCCAAATCTTCTTCGCTGATTTGAATTGTAGATGTGGGGGAGAGAGGGGTTGCTGGAGGTGTTAGTGGTTGTGTGAAGAGGTGTTCAGGGCGGGTGTGGGGTGATCGTTCAAAACGACAAAAGAACTCGTTTAAGTCGTCTGCCAGGTGTTGATTCTCCAGAGTGCTGGGGGATGGTGTCTTGTAGCTGGTGATATCCTTCATTCCTATCCACACTGAAGCAGGATCACTGGAAGAGAATTTGTTCCTGAGCTTGTCAGAATAATTCCTCTTTGCCACTCTGATCTCCTTTTCCAGTGTGTATTTGGCCTGTTTGTACAAGACTTTATCCCCCTTTCTGTGAGCATCTTCTTTGGCCTGACGGAGCTGTCTGAGTCTGGCAGTGAACCATGGTTTGTCATTGTTGTAGAATAGATGAGTCCTGTTAGGAATGCACATGTCCTCACAGAAACTGATATAAGATGTTATAGACTCTGTGAGCTCGTCCAGATCATTTGCAGCAGCTTAAAAAACAGTCCAATCAGTGAGGTCGAAACAGGATTATAGATCCCGCTCTGTTTCGTTAGTCCATCTTTTAACAGATCTTAATACAGGCTTTGCAGACTTATGTATTTCAATTTATGTTGAACTTATGTAGTTCAACTCAATTTACTACAGACTACTGTACTATTGTTTTGTACATAAGTCAATATTGCACACTCGCACACAGAGATATACTACATATTATTGCTACATGTGGACACGTTAATGTTACTACACTATTGTTTTGCACACTCGCACATACAGATGTACATAGTCTATATCTCTGTATACATAGTCTATATTTCTACTTCTGCAACATAGCTGTACTTTTATTATGCTTGCTTTTATGTATGTGTATGTGTGTTTTTTTTTTTTTACATAGTTTGCACTCATCTTGGCATTTAATGTGGACAGCAAATAAAGAATTTCATTGTGCAGGGAAACTTGTTTTTCCTCACTGTGCACATGACAATAAACACTTTGAATCCTTGAATCTTTGAACTTTCAAACCAAGTAGGTTTCTGTTGGTCAGTGTGGTGAATCTGAATGGCCAGCTTGACAATGAGCGAAGACTGTGTGGAGATCTTTTTCTCCTTTACACGAAACTCCCAATTGTACAATTCCTAAAAAATGAGTTAAACACATTATCTGGAGTCTGTTAGTTTAGTTTGCATTTTTAAATAACCGATAATAAGGATTGTTTTGATCATGAATGAACCATTTTTTAACACTTAAAAGCTTCGGAGATTATCACTTGTCATCTACTGACATAATGTAATTTGCAGAAATGAGATGAATCAAAATCCCACACCACTATCATTTAGAATCATATCCCACAGCACTATAATTCATAATTGTGCATTTATAATTTCCAATTAATTTCTTTATTTGTAACATTTATTAAAGAGAAAAATATTTATCAAGAACGAGAGGTAACCTGCTTTTTTTTGAGAACCTGAATATTCATTGAGCAAATAAACAACATCCTTTAGAATTCAAATCAGCTCACTGTCAATCATTTGTGAAAAGTTACGTTTTTCCTCTGAGGTAGGTTTCATAGTGTTGGTTTTTACATCATGATGCGCAAAGAGTGTGTCAGTAACTGGAGTTCAGGGTGAACCCGTTTACGTCTCATCGGTTGTCATCTGAAGAGTGATGTCCCATGTCTGCAGGCTCAAGTGAACCATATCAGCAAATGTATTCCTGATTCTTTGTCAAATCCAAAATCAAGCTTGGGATTTGGATTTTTTTTATTGGTGAAAATACATTGTTCATTCTCAGACCTACATTTGTTTTGTTCATGAGTCTTGAATTACACATGGAAAGACATTGTAGACTCCCAGAACAAACAAACACGTCACTCTTCTTCCTTTGAAATGCTGATTGATTGGATAGGCCTTTTTTTCCTCATGACCAAACTTCTTATTTCGTTGTTGTGAACTGCTTCGTGTGCACCATGTTAATTCTCTATGTGTTTTGCAGCAGAAATCAATGAAGACGTTTTCAAACAAATGTTTGAGTGCGTTTGTTTGTCTCGGCTGACAGCGCGGCAGTGCTTTAGTGTCTGCTTTGACATGTTTGTCAGCTTTCCTCTTCCCCTCTGCCTTCATTGACACGACCATGAGCTCTGTGATTTCATTCTCTGCCTCTCTCTCTATCTCTCTTTCTCGGTTTCTCGCTCTTCCTGTTTCACCGATGTGCCTGAGCAGACGTTTTAAAGCTGCGTGTGTAGTTTTAATGGGAGTTTTTGATTTCTCTCAAAGCACTAATATCCATAACCATTCATATTCATGGCCTGTATTAATAAAGAGGAAAATGAGCAAATCCGGGATCTTTCAATGCCAGTTGGCCTATTATCCTTCATTATCTTTTTTAATGGCCTCACTCGTGAATGGAATCAGAGACTGCTGCTGTAACTTAATAGAAATTTGGAGAATAGATATAGAGAACAAGGAAGCACTGACAGATTGGGTGTCAGTTTTCTTGTTACTTCCACAAGAAAGGAATAATAAAAGCCTTAAATGTTCTGTGGACGATTATACTGTGAGGTCCAGTGTATTATAATATTTCATTGTGAAATATCTCATATTGTAATATTTGTCATCAATATATCGTGGTTTATTTTGTTTCAGGTATAACCTGTATAATATTTATATGTTGTCCATCACTGGTTTTGCTTCAGGGTCCATATTTTACATTGAACATAAAGTTGTGACCCAAAACTTCACTTCAATTCAATTCAGTTAATTTCTTCATTTTAGTGATTAACCACATTTTCTTACTGAAAATTTACCAATATTTTCATTAGTTTTTCATAGTTTTTGTTTAACCAAAAACTTATTTGGTAATTAAATGTGGGAAAATGGGTATTTGAACTAATGAAATAAAAAATTAGATGAAATTTCAGTGTATCTATCTTCGTATGGGGTGTAATAATTTTTATAATTATTATAATTATTTTTGAATTGCAAGTCACCATGAATAATGTGGAGGATGGATCTGATTTTGTAATTTATTTTGCAATTGATAATCATGAAATTGAAATAGTATTAGTTAGCTATGTATTAGACTTCTCCCAGGACCCTACTGAAAGAGATTTTTGTCCCATATTTTGGGTCCCGACCCATCAGTTGAGAACCAAGTATACAGCGTGGATGTATATCTGTGAGACTGTGTATGAGCGCATGCATGTCGAGGTCTCACTGTGTGTGAAATACAGGCAGCGATATGTGAATGTGTGTTAAATGTGGAACACAGTATTGGGAAGATGCACATGAATGTCAGTTGGGCACCCAGGGCTTTTGTTGAGGGGCACTGGAAATCACATGGTCACTTCGTGACTGGAGATAAGAATGGTTTCCTGAAGGGTTAGGTGTAGCTCGAAGGCCCAATGGGAGATTGTGAATTGAAGGAAATGACCGAAGGCAACTGTCCTCTGTTTGTGTGGATGGTTTTTTGTTATAGTTCTGTCTTAGGATGCTCTGAATTAAACACATTTGTTAATGGACAAATAAACAAGTCACAGACAGACTTCTCGTCTCAGGTGTTTCAATGACAGCCGTGTTATTTGGAGTGTCTTCACATATCCAGTAAAACAAACACACATACTTCTGTGTTGTACTGAATGTAAAATTGATTGAACTGCTTTCACCCCTTTGGTCTCCTGCTTCCATTCACATCCGTTTGATCTTCTCATCTCTCTGTTCTCTCTCGTCAATCCATCAGACTGTTTGTCCTTGTAAATTCCTACATTATGAGTTCATCCGTCACAGCTGGAGGCAAAACGGCTCAAACTGCTTCATGCAGTGAGTGGAGTGCTATTTGATCACAACTGGACAGATTAGTAGGAAAACATTTTAGGTGACAGCTTTAAATTGAAAATCGTACCGTGTTTACCATGAAGGATGTGTTTGAATGTGTTTACCTCTTTGGAAAATGGTTATTTTTGTCTCCTGTGTGATTTGTGATTCAGTGATGTGATTCATGCCCACACTTGTGTGTTGGTGTTTCTCGTGCTGTGTTAGGGTCTCTGATGGAGGAATTCATGACTGCATTGGGTAGTTATGTGGACACTGTGTTTCTTTTGAAGATAGTAATAAGTGAGAGGATGACTGTTGCCCCTTGACAGATTGGTAATAACTCCACTCACCTATAGAGGGCGCTCTTTAACTGCACATACGGCCTTTAATTGTCACTAAGACCTCAGTCACTGAATTCATGGCCTCAGAATAATATACTTATGCACAAACATATAACATAAGAGCAGAGGTCAATAATATGAGATATTTGGATGCAACATTTTCTGTCATTCCTTTTCAGTTAATGTAATGCCCCATATTTTACCTCATATCTCCCTGGGCGCCGCAGCATTGGCTGCCCACTGCTCTGGGTGTACGTTCACTACTGTGTGTACGCTTGGATGGGTTAAATGCAGAGCACAAATTCTGAGTATGGGTCACCGTACTTGACCACACACCACTTCCGCCTTTTCCCTTTCCCTTTACTCCATTTTGTTATATAGTGCCTACGTCTATGATCCAATCTCATCTCACTCTACATTTTTGTTTTTGAACATCTTGTTATGCTATATGCATTGTAAATGGGTTAAATTATAAATCTTATAATTTGTCAATCCATTTGTTTATTTTTCTTATTGTATTTTTAGTTTCATAATGTGTTGAACCACATTTTTAAACATTAAAATGATAGCCTATACATAATTTTTTTAAGGGCTTAAAAATGTTATCCAAAACGGTATTTATTTAAATTTAAAATGCAGTAAAATATAGTGATATATATATATATATATATATATATATATATATATATATATATATATATATATATATATATATATATATATATATATATATATATATATATATTTATTTATTTATTTTTTACCAAAAATTGTTTTCTAGCTTAATATACTTAAAAATGAAGTCATTTCTTCCTGTGATGGCAAAGCTGAATTTTCAGCAGTCATTGCTCCAGTTAGTTTCACATGATACTTTGGAAATCAGTCTAATATGCTGATTTGCTGCTTAAGAAACATTTCTTCTTCTTCTTAATATTATTATTATGGAAAACAGTTATGCTGTTTAATATTTTTGTGAAAACAGTGATAATTTTTTCAGATTCTTTGATTAATAGAAACCCCATATTTTTAAACAGTTGTGTGTTAATTTAAACATGTATTATATAAAAAAAAGTTAATGTCAATGTTAATTCAACATTTTTCTTTTAAAATCATTGTTACCATACTGCAGTGTAATTATTTCTCTTATTTTATTTTTTGGCAATTTTGTCAGTAATATTGTTGGAGAACTTAACACTGGATGTGCAGCCCTCATTGCTGTGCAACGTGTACAGGCCTGAACTGTCACGTAACAAGCTGGGTCACGAGGCCTGTCTCCTGCGGGCCAGCTTAAATCCTTGCATATGAAGTCTTCTTTAATATTAATGCCTGCTGATTAAAGTGTCCAGAAATTATAATGAACCTGCCAGAAAGTATCAAGTTTGTGCTGCTCTTTAAAGTCTAATGTTAACACTTTTAAATGCCATAAAACAGCTAAATATAGCGGTTTCAAGGGACACTCTGCAAATGAGGCCAATTCAGCTGATACGCTAGTTTGCCGGTAGTAAACATTTACTGTGATAGGCGTAGTTTGAAGATTAATACAGTGAGTGTAGTAATTCTTGTGTAGTGGGTCAGTGAGCTGTATTTTAATATCTTGTTTTAGGCCTTCTTTATAGCTGCCTGATGGACCTGTGGATGGGATCTCACTAATAGATACATGGTGTAATTTGTAAGCAGTGTAAATCAATGTGAGTGGGAGCGCCAACAAGAGAATAAATCAGGTGATCATGGACAAGCACTAATAAGCCATTTCACTCTTAACAAATGACCCTGCGTAGTATCTGTGTGTCTCTTTAAGTGTACAGAGAGCTTAAATGGAAGTGTGCGAAAGCAAGATAGAAATAAAGAGGATGAAATGCAATATTATCATAATGATATACATTTGCTCTATATATAACAGGCTTGAAAACCTACTGTTTCCCTGCTCAAACCAGCTTAGCTGGTCTACAAACCTGTTTGAGCTGATCCACATTGCTGATTTTAAATGGGTTTTGAGCTCTTGTCATACAGGGAAAGCAGCTGAACACCAGGGCTGCGTTCAGCCCTGACAAAACTGTGCAAAATGTTTATTAAACGGAAACGGTTATGCGTTGAACACCCTGTTCTAATGACGCGAGTGTTGCAACTATGGCTGCTGAGAAGGCCATTGTTTCTGTTTTTTTGAAGAATTATCAGAGCCTGATGAAATCGGTATAAATACGTGTTTAATACTGCACAATACGCTCGATGTTACAGTCACTGCAGTCCAGAATAAAAGAGAACCTCCCAATCGAGTGAGGGGATTTGTGGAAACTGTAGTTCCTAAAAGATGAAAAGACAAACATTTCAGGTGAAGGATAAACCACTTCTTACCTCCGAGACTGTGTTATGATGACCTTATTATTTTTATTGTGAGTATTAGGCTTATCATTATTGCTGATCACTGTTGTTGTGCTATGATATTGTAATATTTACCATTATATAATCAGAGGAGCATAGAAAATATTAAAGTGTCACTCCACAATACAATAGCATAATATATAAATATGTATAGTATTTTTATGTTACATTAATCAGTGTCACACCTTCCTAAGGAAAGGATATGGACCAGAAGACATTGCAGTTACTACATGATATTTAGACAGACTTAAAGAAGTTCCAGATCTGTATTTGTGCTTTTATTATTTCAGTTATTTTGCCTTTAATGTAAATAAACATGTGCAAACAATATACATGCTCTTGTGAATTTATTTTGATGTTAATTACATTTACTTACAAATTCATCAGCATCATGTTGATATGCTATGTTACTATAAAACTCTTACGACAAACATGTCTTCTAATATCTTCAATTGTTACGTATACCGAGCTGCAGTGGACACATGTGTGAACGACTTCACTTAGACCCGTGGTTTATATACATGTTGCTGCTGATTGGGCTGACACACCCACCAAACAAGAGAAAATGTATCTCACTGTAAAAAAAAAAGTGTTTCAAAAAGTTAAAATAATTTGTTACCCCACTGACTTAAATTGTTTTAGTTTAGTCAACTTTAAATTTTATGATACTCAATGTTAATTTAAGGGACAACTGGAATATTTTAGTTGACTAAACTAAACATTTTAAGTCAGCGGGGGTAACAAATTATTTTAAGATGAAACAATTTTTTAAATTTTTTTTACAGTGATTACAGCAGTTAGCTACAGCCCCCAAATTCAGCATTCAAGGAGTGCAGATATTTGCCCCAAACACAATGAAATATTTTACTTTTGTGAAATTTTGCTTGTTTTACTCTGGTTGAGTCTGCGTGCTGCTTGATGACACACAATATTTCATAAATAGGCTTCTTATCTTTTTTTTTTTTTTTTGCTGCTTTGTACATTGGTTATTGGCTATTTGTTGTTATTTTGTTTTTATTACCTGTGTCCTGTCCTGTTACTGTTTTTCTGTTGCACTGTGGAGCTTCTGTCACTACAACAAATTCCTTGTATGTGTAAACATACTTGGCCAATAAAGCTCATTCTTATAAGAAATATTTTTGGTTCCCCAAAGAACCTTTCAGTTCTCAGAAAATATTTTTTTCTTAGTGTAAAAATCTAAAGAACCTTTTTCCTCTATAAAGAACCTTTTTTGGAATGGAAAGGTTTAGTGGATGTTAGAGGTTCTTCATGGAACCATTGATGCATGTAAAAACCTTCCTTTTTAAGAGTGTAGCTGTTTCTCCTGAGAACAGACTCTAGTATCTTCACACATGGCTTCTGCAGTTACGAGTCATTTCAATTATTTTAAAATGAACTCAAACATTTCAGATCATCTGAGTTGTGCTAGTCCTTGTAAATGCTGTTTATTAGTTAATATACCATTGTTAAACTAAATGAAAGAATTTAATCCATCATAGATTGTGATAATGAATGAAAATGATGAAAGATTCACACATGCACAGAAAAACCGCAGAAACGTCTGTCCACACATCATGTGTCTTTTGTGCTTAGAGCAGTAGTTTGATGAGCATGCTCAGCTCAGATCAGACCAGCTTTAGCGGGCAGCGGCATGTATTTGGATATTTTATAGAGATCACCCATGTGAGGCCTTAAGCTATCCAAAGCTCTGTCCATTCAAAGCAATATTCAACAGCAGCCTAATCCCATTACTGGAGCTCACCCAGGGACATATCAGTCTCTCTCTGTATCTCTCTCACCTTCTCTTTTTCTTTCTTTTTTTTTTAGAGATAAATGAGCCATGCATATAACCGTTAATCTATCATACTATGATGACTTTAAAATATAGTGCAAAGGCCTTTTGAATTGCTTTTTTGGCAGTTTTTGCCCATTTGTTTTTACTTGACAGTTAGAAAGTATTTGTGAAAATTCTTCAAAATTCTCCTTTTGTGTTTCCACATGAAAAATAGCATTATTCGACATATTGTTGAGTAAATAATAATGACAGAATTTCCTTTTTGGACGAACTGCAGACCTGAGACCAGCGGCAATGTCAAGGACATTGGAGTGAAGGTCGGTGTTTATATGGCTGAATACTGACGGCGCATCAGTTTTGAAGGCCACGCTCTGATATCTCAGAGCCGAGCTGAGTTATGTGGGACATGAGCGTGTATGCTTTTCCCTCCTCCACGTGCCTGCCACATCTCTATTCCTGTTTCATGATTTATTCTGCTGGAAAGGTCATCATAACTGCACGAGACCAGCCTTCATCTGCTCAACGCATAATCCCATTTATTTGCAACATATATGGTCTTTACCCAATGTTTGGAGTCGCCTCATTCTAATCAGAGAGATCACCTGTGTGTGCGTTCATACCGAAATATTATTTTTGTTATTTTTTGGCTTTTGCATGAATGTTTGTGCATATACTGGGTTTGGTTGTGATTGTGTGTGACCCTTAATATGTTTACCTTGACTGCTTACATCTATTCATTGTTTGTCATTAGTTTACTGTTCTATTTAGACCCATATGAGGTGTCTTGGTGACGTGTGTGCTTACGTATTTACACATCCTTACTGCATCAGTGTGTGTCCATGTGCTATGTGCGTTCTCTCTGAGGGTTGAGAGAGGCTGTAGTAATCAGCTCCCTTTCCCACACGAACATCAATAACGCTGTATGTCTGGTCCCGCGTGAGCCGACCTGTTGTTTAGCTCTCAGTCCTGATGAAAGACTGATATTAAAACTAGTTCAGGCTGCCCACATGATCTGTTGCCCTTCTCAGGACTTCAAAGCTTATGAATCATGATTCAAACTCAGATGAATCCTGGTGAACTGAACCCATGACCGCTTCAGAGATAACACAGAATAAAGACAACAACAACAAAATCATCAAGCTCAAGTCTTATAGGATGTTAGCATTAATAATAAAAAGCAAGTTGAAAATATATGGCGGATAACAAAAATAAAGTTCTGGATTATTTTATTTTATTTTTTATGCTTTAATAATAATTATAATATTTAAGTCATTCTAATTATTTGATCATAAATTTATTTTAAATATTAATGATAAAATATGAAATATTTAAATATTTTTTAAACATAAATTTTAATTAATATTAATTTAATACAGAAAATACTACGATCTGTGTATGAGTGTTTTTTCTACATTACTGGACTGAGAATAATTTTTATGAAAATAATATAATTTATAATAAAAATATGGTAACAGTAGCTTTCTCTTTGTATTTTAAAAGTACTAGGATCTATGGGCTAAAATAGATACTTAAATTACTTTGAATCTACATTGAGTCCTACAATACTCTTCCACAATGATTATATATAAGTATATAAATTATATATACAGGTGCTGGTCATAAAATTAGAATGTCATGAAAAAGTTGATTTATTTCAGTAATACCATTCAAAAAGTGAAACTTGTATATTAGATTAATTCATTACACACAGACTGATATATTTCAAATGTTTATTCCCTTTAATTTTGATGATTATAACTGACAACTAATGAAAGTCCCAAATTCAGTATCTCAGAAAATTTGAATATTGTGAAAATGTTCAATATTGAAGACCCCTGGTGCCACACTCTAATCAGCTAATTAACTCAAAACACCTGCAAAACCCTTTAAATGGTCTCTCAGTCTAGTTCTGTAGGCTACACAATCATGGGGAAGACTGCTGACTTGACAGTTGTCCAAAAGACGACCATTGACACCTTGCACAAGGAGGGCAAGACACAAAAGGTCATTGCTAAAGAGGCTGGCTGTTCACAGAGCTCTGTGTCCAAGCACATTAATAGAGAGGCGAAGGGAAGGACAAGATGTGGTAGAAAAAGGTGTACAAGCAATAGGGATAACCGCACCCTGGAGAGGATTGTGAAAAAAAAAAACATTCAAAAATGTGGGGGAGATTCACAAAGAGTGGACTGCAACTGGAGTCAGTGCTTCAAGAACCACCACGCACAGACGTATGCAAGACATGGGTTTCAGCTGAACGCATTCCTTGTGTCAAGCCACTCTTGAACAAGAGACAGCGTCAGAAGCGTCTTGACTGGACTGCTGCTGAGTGGTCCAAAGTTATGTTCTCTGATGAAAGTAAATTTTGCATTTCCTTTGGAAATCAAGGTCCCAGAGTCTGGAGGAAGAGAGGAGAGGCACATAATCCACGTTGCTTGAGGTCCAGTGTAAAGTTTCCACGGTGATTGATGGTTTGGGGTGCCATGTCATCTGCTGGTGTTGGTCCATTGTGTTTTCTGAGGTCCAAGGTCAACGCAGCCGTCTACCAGGAAGTTTTAGAGCACTTCATGCTTCCTGCTGCTGACCAACTTTATGGAGATGCAGATTTCATTTTCCAACAGGACTTAGCACCTGCACACACTGCCAAAGCTACCAGTACCTGGTTTAAGGACCATGGTATCCCTGTTCTTGATTGGCCAGCAAACTCGCCTGACCTTAACCCCATAGAAAACCTATGGGGTATTGTGAAGAGGAAGATGCAATACGCCAGACCCAACAATTCAGAAGAGCTGAAGGCCACTATCAGAGCAACATGGGCTCTCATAACACCTGAGCAGTGCCACAGACTGATCGACTCCATGCCACGCCGCATTGCTGCAGTAATCCAGGCCAAAGGGGCCCCAACTAAATATTGAGTGCTGTACATGCTCATACTATTCATGTTCATACTTTTCAGTTGGCCAACATTTCGAAAAATATTTTTTTTTGCATTGGTCTTAATTGATATTCTAATTTTCTGAGATACTGAATTTGGGACTTTCATTAGTTGTCAGTTATAATCATCAAAATTAAAAGAAATAAACATTTGAAATATATCAGTCTGTGTGTAATGAATGAATCTAATATACAAGTTTCACTTTTTGAATGGTATTACTGAAATAAATAAACTTTTTCATGATATTCTAATTTTATGACCAGCACCTGTATATATATATATACATATATATACATATACATATACACACCCTGTGTATGTATGTGTAGAAGTCTGTTACTGCAGTAAATAATGATTTTGTTAACTGAGTTCAAAGTGGCCTGTGCAGCTTCCTGTGTGAGCGTGAGAGCCTCTTCATGAAGCATGTGATCCCATAATAAGCTTTCTTCCCCCCCGCTCATCATCAAGGTGACTAAATATCCCTCGGGACACAAGAGGTCTTTAGAAAAGTGTGTTCATGTTTTTGAAAAGACTTTGAAAGTCCAGTTTCAAAAGTTTCACATATTGTCTTTTTTTTCTCTTCTCAGGGGGCAACAAGAATGAGGTCTTTTACACTCCCACCATGGCGTCTGTCACTATGATACCCGATCTCTGTGTGTAAACTCCATTACTGCTGTATGCCCATCTCTGTCACTGTCATCACCGTCACACACACACACACACACACTCACACACACACACACACACACACACACACACACTCACAAGCACTTCGAGTCACTCTGAAAATCTTCTCCTGTGGTGTCCATCACAAAGTCTGTGGGTTCCATCACCACCTCAATCAAGCAGAAGAAAAGAAAACCTCCACAGTACGAGTTAACACTCCCACGAGCTCTCGCACATATGTGCTACACGCAGGTCTGCGCTCACGCCATCTCAGTGACTTCATCAGGTCTGATCAACCAGCAGAAAAATCAAACAACTCCCACACATCTGGTTTCAACAAACAACTCGCCTCCCTTCCTCCACAACACTTTTTAATGGAAAATACCTCCACCGTGTTGTAAAATTGTATTTATGTAAATGCTATCGGCTTGTATGCGGAAACAGTAGTACTAAGTACAATGCTAATGTCTCTGTGGAGGCAGAAGATAAGAGAGGACTTGATAATCCAGGGCTTCCACGGAATCACATGGAAGTTGTGAATATTCACTCAGATTGCCAGAAATCTGAAGCATTTGCAATTTGAAGCATTGCAAATGAGAGTCAAATTAAAAATGACTGTTAAATCTAAAATTGTTCCGTTAGTTGAGGGGCTCGCACCTGTTGCACTGCCCCAAAGATGGCCCTGTATTTAAGTAGTTTGAGAGCAAAGGGAGACTCACTCTTTTACATCATTCGAAGTGCTTCGTGGGAGTTCTGTGAGTGTTAATGACATCTTTTGACACGACTTGCTTGTTTGGTTTCTCTCATTGGAGTTTTTTTTGCAGAATCATGGATGATGTAGATTTTCACCTGGAATTCTGCTCTTAAACACAATAATAAAAAAAAAAAAACATTTCTCCCGTAGAGAAAATGATTGGGATTTTCTATTTCTATTTTCTGTTCAGCTAACATAAATAACTCTTCTGATTGGCTATTTTTTTTTATTTTTTATGATTGGATCAGGCCACACCTCATGTTTTCTTTCAGGCTGCTGGAATTTTGTCATGTCATATCTGGTTGAAAAGCTCTCATTCTTGTAGCCCCCTTGAGACAAAAATATGTGGATTTTGTGTCATAATGCCTGATTAGGGTACAGTGAAAGAGTTTGGCCCTTCCATCTTTTTTAACTTTAAATTCCACAGATGTCTTTTCCTCCCAAACAACATAGAAAATAAGCAGCAGGCAGATTTCACGTGGGCTTGACGAGTAACGTTTTGATTTTGGATGACGGTGAAGGGAAAAGAAAGGACAAATACTTGCAGCACAATTTTGTTTTTCATAGTGCACTCCTACACTAATGTGAAACAACCCATGTCCTTTATCCTTTTTTCCCTTTCATTATTTCTGAAAATACTTGAAATCTATTTTTAAGATACACAATGGAAAACTAACCTAAACCAAGAATAGAAACGTTCCTCTTGCGGATAAAGGACTGTTACCATGACCGTTGCCCTTTCTGGACACAAATTCTCCCAGGGGTCTTGGACTACTACAGCGCAATCAGACAAAGGAAGGGTGGACAAATGTTTTAATCATCACCTTCCAATCATACAGTCTGAACAATAGCACCTGTCCCCACAGCTGCAAAAGGACAGGGAAGACATGTCCACCCTCATGTTGGCGAATTATTCTACAATGCCCAAATTGTGTCTGCGGCAGATGAGACAAAGAGAATTCCGCATCCTGTTCTCCTGCGAGACACTTGCATTCATCAAGCTGACCTGGTTGCCACAGAGCCGCAGCTCTCAGTATACCCCTGTTCCTCTCCCGGTCTCATCTGTTCATCACACATCCTGTTATTTATTTCATCCCCTTCTTGCGCTTCACTCAGCTCGTATTATTACTAATGATAATGGCGTCACGAGGCCAGACACTTCATTGTTCTCCACTCTCTCCTCCTGCACCGGCGTGCGTTTATCTTTTCTTTGTGCTCGTTTGTTCTTGCTTTCCGTCTCGTTGTTTGTCGGCGCTAATGGAGATAAGGAGACTGATTGTCCAGCTTTTGTGTGTAGAGGGGAGAGACGGGCAGATCAACACGACACTAATTGTTTTCCACCCTCTCCTGTCAACTGCGTCAGGTACACATTCATCTTTAACGTGTATCAGTTGGGGAGCAAGATGACTTTGTCAGATGAGCTCCCCCATCGCTTCATCTGTCAGACCGCGGGGGCTGAACACGCCCACGTACCTGAGACGCTCATCAAGCGTCCCGTTCCCGGCCTCCACCCACCAGCACCAATCACGGTCTGGCTGGGTGGGCCATCCCCTTGGCAACTGACTGTCTGGCCTGACATTTTATCTCTTTATTTCCTTTTTAACATTAACTCAAAAAAGTTGCGGCATAAAGCAGAGCGGGTTTATACGGGTTAGGTTGAGGTTTGCACTTATGACCTAGTAGGAAGCAATTCGATTTTGGCCAATTAGAAAAGTCCACTTTGTGAACATTGTGATTTTCATATAGATTTCCATTCAAAGATTTGGTGTTGATAAAATTGAATGTTAATGCTCACATTGTGCTCATCAAGGCTACATTTATTTGATTACAGTAAAAACAGTAATACCGTGAAATGTAAAATAGTTTGTTTCTCTTTTAATTTCTTTTGAAAAAATTTATTCTTTATAAATTAATTAATTTATTCTTCTGATGGCAAAACTGAATTTTCAGTATCATTACTTCAGTTTTAAGTGTCACATGATCCTTCAGAAAACATTATAATATGCTGATGAAACATTTTTATTAATATTGAAAAAAGTTGTAATATTTAATATTTTCTGGATTCAAGTTTAGAAGAGCAGCATTTATTTGAAATGGAAATGCTTTGCATCTTTTAACATCACAAATATTTTTTTGCTGTATTTTTTCATCAATTTTATGCATTTTTGCAATATAAAAGTGTTCATTTCTTTAAACAAAAAAACTTACTGACCCTGACCCTAAACTTTTGAACAGCATGTATATAATTTTTTTTTCCATTTCATCATATTCAATAATTTTAGTGAATTTTACTGTAATTTTTGTCAAATAAAATATTTTGTGATTGAAAGAGTGCAAAATTTACCCAAATATTAACTCATTTTCTGTATTAATATACTTATTAATTTATCACATTTAGAGAAAACACAATTAATCTGTGCAGCCGATCTGATCTTGTGAGTTCAAATCTGTATGTTTGTCTAATTTAATTTTCCACGCCTCTAAATTAATTATTGCAGCTTTTTATGGAATGAACATCCGAGAAATTGCATTACATAGGATGAAGTATGGTAGTATCCCTTGGGAAGCTCGTCAGTAGATTGTTTAGATTCATTTATTTGCAGGCCTGGTTTTCAGTGGGGCACTTTGCACTGAGAGGGTAGCATAGGAGATATATGTTCTCGTTTAATTAACCCACTGCTTTATGTAAATGAACTGACCAAGCTTGAGTGGTGAGGAAAACTGCAGAAACCACTGATGAATGAACTGGAGAAACCTACTCAACATTTTCTCTTGATTAGTTATTGTTGAAATGCCTCTTATATTAGCATGCAAATTAACAAAGAACTACAACGAAACACAATAGTGGTTTATTGCACTAATAGCAGCTCAGATTTGTGAATCCATAATGAGCCTAATTTGCATAGAAAGCATGCTTTTTGTGCTAAAAATGTAATTTACTTAATTTAAATATGGTGGAACACTATTTCAACTCATTTAGCACCTGGTTAAACTGGATTGTGGGTAGTTAGTGATTGCGACTGTGTAGTATAACTGTTCCATCTTTTCATTTATCTTTTTCTCTTCCTGTTTTTCTTCTCTCCGCATTAGGCTAGTCCTTGCTATGCCCTTGGTTTAATTGTGATGAGGTAGATTTATGCCCTGCTCTCAGCGACATAGCGATCATGTCGTAAATTACCCCGGTAGCCCCTCAGCATCGATTCAGCTGCAACAACTCGGTGAGCAGACACAGCTTATTCCTTCACAGTCATTTTGATACATTTATTCGTCTGCTCTCTTATTAGCATTTAAGCCACTCCCCCTCCAGCCCAACCGCCCCCCCACCTATGCCACATTGCTCCCTGCTATCACCTGCTTGTCTTTGAAGACTCCTTCCTACGAGGTCTCTGCAGGGCTGTGTCAGCGTTATGGGGATCCGAGAGTAAGACATAAGGGATTTTAACCTGTTATTGGTGCTGCATTGCATCAGAAACAAAAGGCGAAATAGCTAAGGAGGCCTTAAAGGGATAGTTCACCCATTTCAGTCATTATTTTTTATCATCATGTAATGACATTTTTTCTGCTTGATACAAATGAGAAATTTCATGCTGCTAGTTTCTATGTGACAATTCAAAGTGACCACATCTTTTGAGCTACAAAAAGCACCATAACACTGGTCCATACAATGCTGCAGTATTATTATACTGTATATTTCAGTGTATTTGTCACGCAGTGACTAAAGATGTAGCGCATGTTGAATTGACTTTCCATTATGCTTTTCTTTTTCTTTTTTGTAGCTTGTGGTAGAACTGTTGTTATACTGTATGAAATGAGTTGCATTAAAATATTTAATATTAGCCTTTTGTTCAATAAATAATAACACTTTGCAGGTTTGAAATGACAAAGACTTTGTAAAGTGAAAATATCATCATGCATCATTGGCATCATTTACCATCAATGTTTTTGAGTTTATATAAGAATTTATTATAATAACAATTAACATTTAACTATTAACAAATAATACAAATTAGTAGGTGTTTATGAATTTGTGGAGTTTATAAGAATTATTACATATAAATAAATATATACATCAGCTAAATTTGTTACAGTAATTTTCAGCTTGTTGCATTTTTTTGTAATTTGAAATATGTTAATTATAAAGTAATTATATATTATTAATTTAATTATAAAGTAACATTGTCAGCATATGAATAACATTGTATAATAATATTAACAAATAATGAAAATTGGTGTTTATGATTTTTTGGTTTGCATAAGAATTTATTACATATAAATATATGAATATTACATTTAAATAATCAATATAAATCAAAATAAATTTATTACAGCAAGTTCCAGCTTGTTGCAATATACATTAGTAATAATATACTAAAATAAAACTTTGTAAAATAATAACAATAAAAATAAAATTAAAAATAATATTTTTAAAATGGTGTTAAAAATGCATCATTCTTGTAACAGGGCGAACAAGATGTGAGGCGTGCGGATCCATGTGCAAGCTTTTATTTATAAACATGGTCAATTCACAGGCAGGGTCAAACAACAGCAGACAGGTATGGCATGGGCAAGACACAGAGTAATCCAAGGGAAAGCGTGGGTCGACGATCGGCGAACAATATCCAATAGGGCAAGGCAGAGCGATAATCCAGGTACACAAGCAATAATCCAAACGAGGTGCAAACAGAGTCCGAACGGAAAGGCAAAGGGTTAATCAAGGAAACACGGGCAGGTATCAAAACACTAGAAAAGGCAAGGCAAGGCAAGGCAAGGCAAGGCTCACTGAGAGGGCTCTGTAGAGTAGCTATCGCTAGGATATACGCAAACAATACTTGGCGATCACAGAGAGAAAGTCCAAGGTTTATAAAGAGTGTGTGATTAGCTGTGAGCGTGATTAGTGTAATCAGCTGTGTGTGTGTCGTCCGTGCAATGGATGATGGGAAATGCAGTCTGAGGTGAAGTGCCAGTAGCATAGTGTAGTGTAGTGCAAGAGTCCATGCAGAGAACGAGTGACCTCTGGTGGTGAGTGAATGGAAGTTCATGGCCCAGATTCATGACAATTCTAATACAGTATTTAATAAAAATATGAATGAGAAAAACTAAATATAAATACATTACAAAAAATTAAAATTGAGCATTCTTTGTGGTGAGGCCTGTGAAATGTTGAGCTACAGGCCCAATGATCCATCAAAAAAATAAATAAAAAAAATCCTTATTATTGAGCCATGTGAAATATTCTTTTTCTTAGGCTTTTTGTCTGGGTGAATACTGTTAGTGGAGAATAAAACACTTCAGGTTTGCCGGTCTGGTTTGGCACATCAGATGAGTGCGTTCGTGACTGGCTCCCACATTTTCTAATAAGATCAACGTGAAGTAGCTCGGTTAAATGAGTGGCCTAGGCTAGCTCAGTGCTGCGTTTTTATTAACGTGTGCTAATGCCGACACACATGGGCCTGTGGCTCAATTTGCCAGCTGTAACAGATAATTATGTCCAAACAAATGCTCCCCATGGTGTGCAGATACCATCCATTTGCAATGTTCATTAAAATTCCTCCAACTGTGCCTCTATCTACCGGCAGCTCCTGAAAAGCTGGCCTACCTGAAAGCTAGAAAAACAGATAAAGATGCAAGCAATTGGCTGAAAAGAGACTAACTGCCTCTATATGTTGGAACTGGGATCTTGCTGGGGTGATGAAATTGAGGTAATGTATAGTTACTGTTGAAATTGCTGTGCAAGAGACACCAAGCTGACCTACAGATGACTCTTGGAAACCTCAGGGAACTGTTGTGAAAGGTGTGTGTATGTGACATGAAGTCATGAATTTGGTATGAGCTGGACGACATTGTTTGGACCCAGACAGGGTTTGGACTGCTTCCTGGAGAGTGAGGTGTAAGGTTTTGGACTGCAAATGAGAAGATTAACTCTGGATGAATACAAATAAAATCTGCTTTCCAGGACTTTTTGCTTTGTGTAATTGGAACGGTGATAGAAACTAGTGAAGTTTTCTTAACCACAAGAGCAAACAAATAAAACATAAGGACAGACAGAGAAAGAAAAAGCTATCAGAGTGCAAGAAACAGGCAGACGGACAGGAAAGAGAGGTTTCCAGAGAGTCAGACTGGCACACATACTAGAAGATAAAGAAAGAGATATATAGAGAAGGAAATAGAAAACAAAGGCTGTGTTTTTTCACAATCAGCCCACCTCGGCACAGCTCAATATCAGACACAGCCCACATGCATCTCTTTCTTGAGCTCCTGCCATAGAGATCCAGACATTCTTCTCTTTACCATGAACTGAAGCCTCAGAGCCAGGAAAGACTTTTACAGTGTTGAGAAATGAAAGCTTATTCAGTGTCGTTAAGTTGAACTATACTGTATATAGTGTTTTTTTTGTGCATTTACTGTTAGCCAGTTGGGTAAAGTCAACTCAGTACAATATATACAGTATATTCTTTTGCAGATGCTCTTAACTAGTTGGCCCTAGTTCATTCATTCATTTTGTTTTTAGTTATTTTATCTGTTTTTATGCAGTTACTTTTAACCAACAGGTCACATGGTCATTTAGTTGTGTAAATTCATTTCTGGTTTAGTTTAGTTTAGCTTTCAGTTTATTTATTCACCAGTTCAGTTTAGCTATTTTCCTGCAGCAACCTTTAATCAAAATATCCCAAGTTTATTGAACTAAGTTTTAGTCTTAATTCAGTTTAGTCTTAGTCTTCGTTTAAAGGTGACATCATGAAAATGTTTCCGTGTTCAAATGCTATAATTGGGTCCCTGGTGCATCTAATAACCCAGAAAACGTGAAAAAGGACAACCTAGTAACTTTGTTTTTTGTTTTGTGAAATGTTTCTCTGCAAGCATGTGAAAAAACGCTCAGATTTCACTTCCCCCGTGACGTAGAAAGGGGATCTTATTATAATATTACTGCCCCTTAATCTGCATGTTTCCACCCACAGCACTGCCATTTAATTTTGGCAGTCAGCAACGGTGTACCAGTTCCAACACCATTACGAAAGTTCGAGCAAAGCATACTAACTGTTCTGTCTTTGGCTGCACAGATGAGTTTAGAGTCCCAGCCTCAGAGGAGACAAGAAAGCAGTGGATTTATTGGTTTATTACTACGCTGGTGCCACACACATCTAATATAAAAATGCGATTTCTTTACCTTCATAAACATAATTGACTGTTTTTGTAACTTGTATGTTTTAACATAAACTTGTGTTGTATTTGAAGCGCAATAAGGCATGAAAGAAAACTTAGTTTAGTACATACCGTGTGACAGCTGCTTTCTCTGCGCGTGCTCTGGATGTGTGCGCTTAGAAAACAGCATGTTTCTGCTTCCACTCAAAATAGGCATTTTCAAAATGGTATAATAAATTATCTGTGGGGTATTTTGAGCTGAAACTTCAGATGCATTCTGGGGACACCTAAGACTTATATTACATATTGTAAAAAGGGGCATAATAGGTCTCCTTTAGGTTGAAAGTTTTAGGCCCTGTCCCAAATGGCACACTTCATGTGCCCTTTCGTTCTTGAGGACTTACAATGGTCGCTGCATGCACGTGTCTGTTAAGTCCACGAGACCGTAGGGTGTACCATTCGTCATTTTAGTATTCAGAAGGGTGCTCGCGAGCATCCCTTTGCGGCCACTATGCGCCCTCGATGCACACTTCTGCTGAGCCCGCAAGCCTGTGAGCTACACAGCTGACTTCTACACAGCAGTCAAAGCAGCATTACGTCACGGAAGTGCGGACTTTGAGGAGGACTGTGAGGGTTTAACGTGCCATTTGGGACAGGCCCTTAGTCTTACTTCAGTTCTTAGTTCAGTTTGTAGTTTTTTCCCCCCCGTTCAGTTTTCATTTTCCTGCAGTTACTTTTAAACAACTGGTCCCAAGGTAATTTAGATAAATGAGTTTAGTTTAAAAGTGATTAATTTCAGTGCAGTTTGCTTCAGTTCAGCTCAGTTGGTAATTTGGACATTGCATGCACTAAAACATGTAAATAAATTTCAGATTAAGTTTCTAGAAGCAGATTAAGACATACTGTAGCGCTCATCAGGGGATTTTGCTATTTCCCGTTGTATCTTCGGAGAACATCAAAATTTAAACTGTTATTTAACAGTCACATAGCTCAATGGGAGACAGACTTTCTCATTGTTTGTGCCTTGTTCTGAAAGCACCTGGTGGTGGAGGGGGACTGACTGTCACGTTTTTGGTCCAGATGGATTCTAAAGCAGCATAGTTGTGTGATTATATAAATATGTGTGTGTGTGTGTGTGTGTTTATGGTGTTTATGAGGACACAAATTTGTATAATGACATGGGTATGACAGAGGTATTACAATATGAAGGTGGTTTATGAGGACACTGCCTATGTCCCCATAATTCAAAAGGCTTAAACAACATACTAAATGGTGTTTTTTTGAAAATCTAAAAATGCACAAAGTCTCCTGTGAGGGCTAAGTTTAGGTGTAGGGTTGGTGTAGGGCAATAGCACACACAGTTTGTTCAGTATAAAAACCATTACGCCTATGGAGAGTCCCCATAAACCACAAAAACCAACATGTGTGTGTGTGATCGAGGGAGTGTGAACTAGCTGGTGGCAGTATGAGCAGAGGGGCTTGCAGACACTGGAACGTGGCTGCAGAATTGTAAGATGTGTCAAGAAGTCTGAAATATATATGAGGAAATAAAAGCATAAAGATTTACTTCCTTTCCACCTAATTGCAAAGCAAGTTTGCAACACCTTCACTGCCTTATTTTGGTGTACTTGTGAAAACAAAGTATTCAACTAAAAATGATAAAGGATGTGTCTTTTTCTATATCAGGGAAACTGATAGGAATGGGAACATAGGAAATTCTAAGAATATTTTTTTGCAGTTCATGCACAATAATGTGTATTAAGAAGGTAAATGTGGTCCGTTTTGATTTCATTACTTGAACTATCATCCAGCTCGCTCTCTCACACACACTGCATACTACTGTGTAATGACTCGAGGCTGTTGCTCTGTCCTGCACAGCAGAGACAGCATTAAGACTGACATGTCCAATAATCCTCAGCACAAATCCTGAATTGTGGATGGTGCATAAACACACACACAGACAGAGAGAGTAGTGATGTTTGCTCTTTAATGTGTATGTGTCAATGTTGTGCAGTTAGCCCACTTGATTTGATTAAATATGCAATATTTATCATTACAAATGCCTCTTCAGTGATACCATTTGACCTTTAACTTCATGGAGGGATAGAGAGGTAGACAAAGGAAAAGAGACTGATCTAATGAAGTAATAGAGAAACAGAAAAGAGCAGGGTGCTGCATGCATTTTTTTAAAATGTTGCTTTAATCTTGCCTAACTTGTGGTGTTCCAACACATTTTTCTATCTTTATGTAGTAGATTGTGTGCAAACGTTTTCACCCATCAATTCAGGATAAAAATTATAACAAGCCACACCAGACACCTGGCCTTAAAAACAATGACTGTGTTTAGCCCAAATTATATACAATATATTTATACATTTAATTTTGCCTAAAATTTACTCCTATCATTTAAGTTTTTTTTCACTAAAGGAAATAAATATTTTGACTTTTATCTGATTTCCCAGCATGCTTTGATACAGACTGTAAATGGAAAGTAAATGTTGAAATAAAGTGTTATTTTTTTGTTATAAATAATTTATCTTCAAAATTCACATCTTGAAATTTCACTTATCTTATTCTTTTTGTATTAACCTTCATATCAAACAATATTTTCCCTTACCTATCTGCATCTTCAATGAAACCATGGCCTCCATTTCCACATCCATATATGGAGATGGTGGGTGTTTATTATGCTAATTACTAACTGCTGGCACGAGCTCCATCAATGAGAATAATATAAATTCATCAGAATTACATTGTGTCCAATAACAAAATCAAGTGATTACGCACCGATTGTGAATTCAATTGCATCTATACATACAGTAAGACACTTAGCCAGTAATGAGTGAATTAGACCCAGTGTCAGCAGTGTAGGAATGAGCCGTATACAGTACAGCAAGTTTGTTCTGCTGCCGTTCTCTCATTTGAAGGGGTCTTGACATATTCTCTTCATTGTTTGAGGTGGTCTCGCAGCATTAGATGCCTACTGTGCCTTTTCCATGTTCCTTCCTAGGCTCCAGAGAGGAAGTGTCAACCCTGAGATAGAGAGAGCAATGTCATGAGACCCGGCGTCAGTCCCTCGGAATGATCTGGCTAATGTTGCGTGATGGGATTGTTCCATATACATTGGAAAAACGCAGAATTGTTGTAAGACGAGCGCCTGCCTCCCTTCCCAAAGTCAAGCAAAGCGTGTCATCAGCTGCGTGTCGCTGGCATGTCTTCCTTCTCTTCTCCACCTCCCTTGCTTTCTTTTTTATTGTAGTTATTCTCTGTCAGGTTCAGTACCTCCCCCGTGGGCACATGGATAATGTCACTCAAAGTCTGTTCAGATTCTTTTCTTCGCTGCAGTTTCAGGTGGAGGCATACATGTGTTCTAGGGACAAGGTGGCTGTTTTTCGTGTAGAAGCTTTTTAGGTATTGCATAAACAAGTTACATGAAGTTGTAATAGTATTTCTAATGAGAAGCTGGTGATATAAAAAGTATGTGGGAGTGATGTGAAAGACATGGTTTGAAATTAATCCTGGATTAGGGATTCATTTTATTTTTATTTTTTTAGAAATCAATCAGATCTGACAATACTGTTATCTTGCAGATGACACCACCTGGCCCAAATCTCCATGAAGGAGAGAGAGAGAGAGAGAGGAAGATTGAATGTCTCTGCAGACTATGCTTGAAGAGAGCGGTTGATTTATTTGATTTATACTGGTCTGTAGTATTTTTTCTAATGCACACTTCTCTAAGCTCTTTATGGACTGTCCTCTGCATTTTGGATGAGCAGTCCAATGCAAACTGTCTCAAAACACACTGGGACGATTTTATTTAAAGGGGATGTGGTGCTTTTGGATCGCACATTTTAGTGTTAAAACCTGTATTTTATTCGCTTACCATCCATAATCTAGTTTAACCTGGTGCTAAATATTCTGAAACAGATCTGTGAGTGTTTAATGTAGGTTGTGTTCAGCAAACTTCTGTGTTCTGTAAAACGGGCTGCATCATTGTACCATATATATTGACGTCAGTTTATATTGATAACACTTTTTCAGACAAGCAGATGCACGTAAACCGGTTTTCCTCTTTGTTTAAAGCCTATTAAGTCATTGTCATTTTATCAGCACAAAGATGCCTGCTTTATATGCAAATTAGGCTTAGAATTTGGCTTATTCAGTACTATGGCTGCTTATCAATACAAATTTTCCGATTCACAACCTCTTCATTTCATTTGACTTCATTCAGGTTTATTTCAGTTGTAATATCAATTTACATTTGTGACCCTGTACCACAAAACCAGTCATAAGGGTAAATATTTTGAAATTGAGATTTATACACCATCATATCAATAATAAATAAGCTTTCCATTGATATATGGTTTGTTAGGATTGGACAATATTAGGCTGAGATACAACTATTTGAAAATTAGGAATTTTAAATACTGAGAAAATCGCCTTTAAAGTTGTCCAAATGAAGTTCTTAGCAATGCATATTACTAATCAGAAATGAAGTTTTAATATATTTACAGTAGGAAATTTACAAAGTATCTTTATTGAACATGATCTTTACTTAAAGTCCTAATGACTTTTGGTGTAAAAGAAAAATCTATAAATTTGACCCATACAATGTATTTTTGGCTATTGCTATAAATATACCCCAGCGACTTAAGACTGGTGTCCAGGGTCACATATGAATAAAATGGTGGCTCTGCTTATACTGTAAATTGTACTGATTCAGACTGATATAAACCAAAAACTAGATTTTTTTCTTCTAACTATCCATTAAAAGAACTGGCTCTGAGTGATTCCTTCAGGGAATCTGGCTTCCCTTGTGGAGTTGTATGTTTTTGATTCGCTAAAAAGAACCAGTTCCTAAGAGTAATTTGTTTTGGGAATCAGGCTGGACTGGTTTGCCTTTGCATTCAAAACTCTAGAACAACAAATGTTGCCATTTTTCATTCAATTTGATTGTTCAAATGAATATCACGGTGGATCGGAAAAATCTATATTTTTACCCGGCCGGTGAAATTAACATTGTGCTGTTTCCAAATAGCTTGTGCTGTCCTTCTGTGGAGAGCATGCCAGTCTTCACATTTTCCAACTGTATGATATATATTCATCTTGACACCATGTCCCCCAGAAGTTTCTGATTTAAGTTTCCATCTTTTTTTTCTGGGTAGCTTTTTTTGAAGCTTAAACAGCAGAGAACATTCTCTGCTGTCTTAAAAAGACATAGTACAAACCCTTGTCCTTAAATACCTTTGAAATTATTTCGGATTTTGTTTTCCTCTCGATAATATGCCTGTCCTCAAAATGTCCCAGAGATGAGAGGTGGGAACAGTACTTATTGAACTGTGCCCATGACACCCATGAGACAGCAGAGGACATCAACTTCAAAATTGATTATCGCTTTCTCGTAGAAGAAAAAAAGAGACTTCCTAATGCTCCCCATCGTGTCCCTCTTAAGCAATCAATGAATTTATTAATTAATCTTGCCAGCACCTTCTTGCATTTGTACATTGATCCTCGGAGCTTAGAATGGAGGCGTCATTCAATTTCAATTTCAGTTCTGAACTCTTTTGGTGATCAATCACCCACACAGCACCGGCCTGGGGAAAGTGATATTGAGACAGGATGACGGAAATTGATTGAACAAATGGAAGGGTGGATGGGAAGAGCTCTGGAGCTCTCATGGCATGTGGCCGTGGGAGTTTAATGCCGCAGGGGGTTCAGAAAGGCCACTGCCTCATCGCTCACAACCTCTCATCCTCCTGTTTTTGGAATTTCTTAGCCACCTTAAAGGAGAAGTTCACTCGAAATGAGGTCATTATTTACTCTAATGACCTAATTTAATGACCTCTTTACACTAATGTCATTCCAAACTTTAATGATCCACAAAATAAAAACTTTGGAGAAATCACTATAAAATCACCATAAATGATACATACAACTGTTGTATGTATCAGGACTTAAATGGAGCAGAGGGTACTATACTAATAATTTTTAATTTAACAATAATAATAATAATAATAATTATTATTATTGTCATTATTATTATAAGATAAAAAGCATGCCATGCCGTCCAAAAATTGTACTTTTATTATAGTATATGACTTGTATAAACTACTTTTATAGTAAACTTTTTGCTTTTTATGACAAAATAACAGCATACATGATTTTCGCTTTTAGCTGGTCTGTTCCTTCAACGTTTTTCATCGTTTTGAGATAACTATATGGTATGTCATGCTAAAATAGTTTTTTGAGATCTGCTCTTGTTCTGTCCTCTACATTTGTTCTTTGAAACTTTTCCCCTCAATCTTCTGCCCTCTTCTTTGCTCTTTCATTTTCTCTAAGCCAATATCTATTTTTTCCCTGTCTTTTTTTTTTTTGGCCCTTCACCCCCGGCAGGTCGGGGGGGTTCAGGGCACTCGAGGCAAAGAGATGGATAGACCTGAAATGCATTGAGGGGTGGAGATGCAAAGAGAGAAAAACCATTACATGATGTGCGTAGTGGGGGATGAAGGGTCACGATGTTTGTGGCCCTGTTCTTTTTCCCCCAGCCCAACACTGTAATGGAGCCTTGACCATTTCAAGTTTGTGTATCCCATTTAAACAATCTACTGGTGCTATTTTAGCATAGTAATGAACAGATTATGAGTTTTCTCCTCATGTTCTGCTTTTTATAAGGTTACTGGAGCAGTAATGAACACTGCAGTCCTGACCTTTGAATAGATTGTGCATGTGTAAACAACTGATATATTGGTTGTGCTCTGAATACAGTAACTTACTAGCACTCTGCTCTTACATTGCTGCATTGTATAGTATGCATACTGTCATATGTATGTGATCTATTTGGTCTTCAATTTCTTGTGTGATAGATGAATCAGAAATAATATAAAAGAAAAATATATTGTACACAATAAATACCGGATTGAAATGCACAAAACATTTTATTTCCTGTTGCAGATAGAAAGATTTGTTGAAGATGATGGTTTATTATTATAATTATTATGTAAGAAATGCTTAAGAATCTTTTATTAAGATAAAATATAATATTGAATAATAGAACAACAATAAATATAATATTATTATTATTATTTAATTGTCTATTCCATTTGATGTAAAATGTTAATTATTACTAATAAATATTATTTTTTTCAGTCTACAGTACAATGATATTACAGGAGTAATTTTTTTTGTCTTCACTTTTATGCATTACATTGTCAAGCTTTTATTTTGTTTTATTCAGAATGTAAAAAACAAAGTCAACCTAGAGGGTTTTGTGCTGTCAGTGCAAGTTAATCGAATTACATTTGGGACTTTAATGGACTTTGACGCGTCTGTCAAAGTTATGAAAGAACTGACATGTTACAGTGTCTTGAATGAGTCGAACATGCTGTTGTTCTTAAGGCGAGTCTTCTGGTCTAACCTCATTAGCACAATGGAAAAAGAGACATAATGGAGCCTTTTTCTGCACACAAGGAGGGTGAAAGAGCACCAGACAGTCCAACGAAGCCATTACGATCCTAATGGGGGCAATAAAAAATGAACCAGGAGCAGCGTTTTGCCTGGCGGCTGTGTGGTTTCATCCACCGTACATCTGAGTGGTCTTGAAGCGGCCTGCTTATCTACTCTGTTATTGTTCAGACATGAAGTTTCTATGAAATATTTGTGAATTTGCCTTAATTTTGAGTGATTACCCAAGGCCCCCTCCTCCTCAATTGCTCAGCTTTATAAAGTTAAGCCAGGCTCAATTAAGGCCTGTTTGATCTTCGCCGGCGCATTCTGCCCGGTTAGCAATATTAATGAGGCTGTTTAGTGTCAGCACCTGTGGAGGGTGGGGCTCTGCCTGGCCAGAATCAGAGACTAATTAGAGATAATCTAGGCTTCCTAACGAGCCAGGTGTGCCAGAGAGCATTGAGAGAGCGTTTAGGTACTTCGCTCTCCCCTACAGATAATGACTGCAGAGACAGAAGGGAAAGACATAGGAAAACACAGACTTTGGTAGCGCTTTAGTGTACATTGGGCAAACTGGAGTAAGAAAGGTTGGTGTGTGGCCGAAGTTGCATCCGTTTGTAATTACTTCAATAAGCATGTGCGAATGCAAACGTTTTTGTGCGAGCTTGTGTGTTCGCATTTAGCAAGAGAAGAGATCTGTGGAAGTTCAGGAGTCAAGGGGCCTGGAAGAAGCAAGTGTGTGTGTGTGGGAGGGTTTGCATACCTCATTATCACTACCTGTAGGCTCAGCGCTGGGAAAGTGTTGGCTGTAGATAGACCGAAAAGATTAGCGGTAAGAGGTGAGCAGATGCAGGGATTACAGGAATCCCTCGGCCCTCCCAGCAGCCATTAAAGCGAAACTAATTATTGAACGCCGGCCCCGAGGAACTGCAACTGCGACTTCTGTCAAGGACCTAGCTAGAGAGAAAGAAAAAGGAGGGTATTTGTGTAAAAGACTGGTAGTACTTTGCAGATTTATCAATAATGCAAAAAAAGGATGCATTACGGTCGTAAGCACAAAGCAGAGGAGGCAACCTAGACTCAGCCCCAGATGGCTCGTCCGTTGTCCGTATGATGCATATTGTATACTAAAATAGCAAGAGCTGAAAAAATATTGCAGGTGTAGTCTAATTGGCTTGCTAAACAACCTCTGGGAGTTGGACACACAGGTTTTTACTGTCACTGTACCTCCACTGTATTTTCTGAAGTTTGCGTTATTTGTGGCATCAAGGATGGAAAAATAGTTTATTTTCACGACCTTCTAGGGTCTTATCTAGCGAAACGATCGGTCATTTCAAAAATAAATAAAAAACCTACCTCAACCGTGACCTTTTCCACGTAATTGCGTATTACGTGACGTCACGAACGCGCATCACAGAACAGAGTAAGGCGAGCATTTGTGCTTATAAAACTTAAACTTTTTTATTTATTTTTTAAATGACCGATCATTTCGCTAGATAAGACCCTTATTCATCGTCTGGTATTGTTTAAAGCCCTTTGAAGCTGCACTGAAACTGTCATTTGGACCTTGAACCGTTTGGGTCCCAATGAAGTCCATTTATATTGAGAAATGTTTTCATCAAAAACCTTAATTTCTTTTCGACTGAAGAAAGAAAGACATGGACATCTTGGATGACATGGGGGTGAGTAAATTATCAGCAAAAGTTTTTTTTAAAAGTGAACTAATCCTTTAAGTCGTGATAACGAGAAAACAAGACAGAAAAATTATAATAATGCATGGCCGCTTAGAACTTCCGTAGGAAGGTTCCCCTTCAGGAACTTGAGCTGCGTCAGATACACTTTGGGAACACCTTCAGCGTGACCGTGCTCTGAATTATCTGTATAATCAGTCCAATGGAAGGGTGAGGTGTCACGGGCGGGTGACATCACGACCAGAAAGCTATAAAAGCACATGAGGTGGAGCCGGCTTCAGCTTTCTGTCATTCAGCAAGCGCTCTGTGTGTCTGTCAGTCCGATTTTTCATTTGTGAGTCTTATTTGGTGTTGTGTGTCAAAATAACCAAGGCCACAAGTAAAGTTAAGCATAAGGGCGGTCTTGGATCACGCTTCAAGCTGTGTGTTCCTCCCTGCTCTCGTTACATCACGAGCGGGGATACACACAGTTTGTGCGCGGTCTGCCTGGGTGCGAGGCATGCGGAGTCGGCTCGGTTGAGCTGGCGAGCGTCGATGAGGATTCGCCTCCTCAATCGCCCCAGTATGAGGAGCTGTTGGAGGTGGTTACTCGTGCGGTGGCCAAGCTAGACATTGACTGGCCCGCCGAAAAAACATCTGAGCCCCAAAGGAGCAGATTAGATGAACGCTTTTTGCGTATGAGGCCACCACCTCCACACCGGAGGCTGCCGTTTTTCCCCGATCTCCACACCGAGGTGTCGAAATCGTGGGTTAAACCGTTTTCTTCCCACCTCTTCGTCCTTGCATCTGATTACTGCGGTAATGTGGCGGGACTGAATGAGTGCGGGTACAGAACGATGCCACGGGTCTAACGGACGCTCGCAAGCTATCTGTCGCCTGGTGTTGCATCGTCTCTGAAGGCTCCAACTTTGCCCACCAAACCGCTACGAACTACATCTGTGTTGGTGAGCAAAGGGTATGCAGCAGCAGGTCAGGCTGGTGCGTGTCTGCACACTATGTTCGTGTTACAGGTGTACCAAGCCGAACTGCTGAAGGAGTTAGATGAGAGCGAGGAGTTTAAATCTGATGATATTTCTGAACTCAGGAGAACCATTTATTTAGCCCTCCGCGCCACCAAGGAGACCGCCCGTGCTATTGGGCGCTCCATGGCAGCTATGGTGGCAGCGGAGAGGCATCTCTGGCTGACCCTTTCAGATATGAAAGATAAGGATCGTGTCTGCCTCATGGACGCCCCGCTTGCGCCTTCTGGCCTGTTCGGCGATGCTGTCAATGCAGTTGTCGACAGGTACCAGGAGGCTCGTACACAAGCGGCGTTCCAGCGGTTCCTCCCTCGCTGCTCTCGAACTCTGGGGGCTGCTGGGCGGGAGCAGCCCCCTCCACATGCCAGCTCCTCACATCGGGACACACAAAAACAGAGCGTCGCCTCTCGTGCGCCCCCGCAGGAAGGCCGAGGTGGACGGCGCTCTGCGCCAGGGACCTCTAAGTCTAAGACAGATCTGCGGGCCGTCATTCAGGCTAGAAGATCCTCGGCAAAGAAGTCCTGATGCAAGTGGTCCAGGACTTCTGAGGGCGACCCCTACTGGGGTGGAGCGGTGCCCACCGCATTACACGGTGCCTCAGTGCCCTCATGGGATCGGTCTGCCAACCCTGCTGCTGTTCCAGGGCGCAGACGTCCCCAGCGAGTATTACTTTCAGTTCTTTCCGTCCGGAGACGTAGCGGAGCTCTGCAGCAGTTAAATCGGTCGCCCCCTGTCGGTGCACCGCTTCAGGGCACTGATCTAGCCGCTCCTCTTACACCAGAGGTCAGTCTCGAGAGACTGATTCCCTTAGTAGATTATTTGGTAGCGTGGAAACTGCTGCCAAATGTATCTCGTTGGGTCCTGCATACGATAGAGAAAGGCTATCGTATTCAGTTCGGCGCTCCGCCGCCGTGATTCAATGGGGTTATTCTGACTCAGGTCGGGCCCCAGCAGGCTCTGGTGATGGAACAAGAACTCGAGACTTTACTGAGGAAGGAGGCCATCGAGGTGGTCCCTCCTCATGAAGCTCAGTCCGGCTTTTACAGCCGGTACTTCATAGTTCCAAAGAGGGATGGAGGGTTGCGTCCCATTCTAGATCTTCGTCAACTGAACCGCTCAGTCATGCGACTGAAGTTCAAGATGCTCACTATCAAACATGCCGTGTCTCAAATCAGGTCCGAGGACTGGTTTGTCACGATAGATCTAAAGGACGCGTACTTCCATGTCTCCATCCTTCCCAGTCACAAGAAGTTCCTGAGGTTCGCTTTCGGGGGCGAAGCTTACCAATATCGAGTTCTTCCCTTTGGCCTACCACTCTCACCCCGGACTTTCACGAAGTGTGTGGATGCGGCACTGGCCCCGTTGCGACTTCAGGGCATCCGCATACTAAATTATATCGACGATTGGTTGATTCTAGCTCAATCAGAGCAGACGGCGGCTCGACATCGAGATGTTGTTCTCGCTCACATAAAAGACCTGGGATTAAGACTAAACACCAAGAAAAGTGTGCTTTTTCCATTACAGAGGACCACTTATCTGGGTGTGATGTGGGATTCGACCACGATGCAGGCATGTTTGTCCCCTGCTCGTATCGAGTCGATCCTCACAGCAGTCAAGAGAGAGAAAGAGGGCCAGTCACTCACTGTACAGCAGTTTCAGAGACTGCTGGGTCTGATGGCAGCTGCGTCCAACGTGATGCCTTTTGGCCTGCTGTACATGAGACCCTTACAGTGGTGGCTCAAGACCAGGGGGTTCTCCCCGAGGGGAAACCTACTCCACACCTTCAAGGTCACGAGACGTTGCGTACGTGCCTTAAATATGTGGAGGAGCTCGGTGCTGGGAGCACCTTGACGCCGTGTAACACTAGCGACGGACGCTTCCCTCACCGGTTGGGGTGCGGTCATGAATGGCCACCCTGCCCGCGGTCTGTGGAGTGACCGCCATCTGACTTGGCATATCAATTGGCTGGAGATGCTGGCCGTGTTTCGAGCACTCAAACACTTCCTCCCATGTGCTGGTGCGCACCGACAGCACGTCGGTGGTCTCGTACATAAACCGCCAAGGAGGTCTGCGGTCGCGACCCTTGTACAAGCTGGCGCACCACCTCCTTGTGTGGTCCCAGGGCAAACTCCTCTCATTAAGAGCAGTACACATTCCTGGGCATCTCAATGTAGGAGCAGACATTCTGTTGTGACAGGGGCCGAGGCCTGGGGAATGGATGCTTCACCCCGAGGTGGTGAAGCAGATATGGAGAATCTCTGATTCCTCCAGCTCCTCTGGGACTGGATGCTATGGTGCAGACTTGGCCGAGGCTTCGTCTGTACGCTTTTCCCCCAATCGGTCTGCTCCCGGGAGTTCTGGCGAGAGTGCGCCGGGATGAGGTCAGTCTACTACTGGTAGCGCCGTTCTGGCTGGGCCGAGTATGGTTCTCAGACCTGATTTCTCTCCTTGACGGCACTCCATGGGAGATTCCCGTCAGGAGAGATCTCCTCTCACAGGCGGGGGGGCACTATCGTCCACCCTCGCCAGAGCTGTGGAAGCTGTGGGTGTGGCCCCTGAGGGGGCACAGCTCAAAGCCTCCGGTCTCTCAACCGAGGTTGTTGAAACCATCCTCCAATCCAGAGCTCCCTCTACGAGGAAACTGTACGCCCTGAAGTGGAGGCTCTTCACTTCATGGTGTGGAGACCGCCAGCTCGACCCAGTTAACTGCCCGATTGGTACAGTTCTGGAGTTTCTGCAGACCCGTTTCTCCGCAGGGTTAACCCACTCCACTATTAAGGTGTACGTGGCGGCCATTGCGGCCTACCATGTTCCTGTCAGTGGTCAGTCAGTGGGCAGACACCCCCTGGTTACACGTTTCCTACATGGTGCGCTGAGGCTGAGGCCACCAGTACGTTCTCGTGTCCCCACGTGGGACCTGGCTGTGGTTCTAGAGGCTCTTTGCAAAGCTCCCTTTGAGCCCATTGAGGAGATATCTGATAGACTCCTCACCATTAAGACTGCCTTTCTTCTGACTATTTCCTCTCTGAAGAGAGTTGGTGATTTTCAGGCCCTTTCTGTGGCCCCTACCTATCTTGACTTTGCATCCGGTATGGCCAAAGTTTTTCTCTACCCCCGAGCGGGGTATGTACCTAAGGTTCCCTCTGTGGTACCACAGCGGGAAGTACTTCAGGCCTTCTGTCCTCCTCCCTTCAGGGAGCCCGACCAGCAGTAGCTTAATTGTATGTGTCCAGTGCGAGCACTGGGCACGTACATCCACAGAGCTGCCCTGTGGAGAAAGGCGGACCAACTCCTAGTGTGCTATGGTCCTCCTAAGAGGGGTCTTCCTGCTACTAAGCAGACACTCAGTAGGTGGATAGTGGATGCTATCAATATCGCCTATGAGTCCTCTCAGCTCCCCTCGCCAATGGGAGTCAGAGCTCACTCAACCCGAGGTGTGGCAGCCTCTAAGGCCTTCCTAGCAGGTGTGTCTATGCAGGACATCTTCAACACTGCTGGGTGGTCCATGCCCCTCACTTTTGTAAGGTTTTATGACCTCGACATTCAAGCTGCTCCGGGCTCTTCTGTCCTCTCGTCCTAGTCACACTAGGCAGGGACTTGTCAGTCTGGCGGTATCTGACGCAGCTCGAGTTCCTGAAGGGGAACGTCTCAGGTTACGCATCTAACCATGGTTCCCCAAAGGGAATGAGACGCTGCGTCTCGAGGCCATTCCTCCGGCATCCCTGCCAGCGCTTGCTTCATTCCTAGAAGCTGAAGCCGGCTCCACCTCACGTGCTTTTATAGCTTCCTGGTCGTGACGTCACCCGCCCGTGACGCCTCGCCCTTCCATTGGACTGATTGGACAGATAATTCAGAGCACGGTCACGCTGAAGGCGTTCCCAAAGCGTATCTGACGTAGCGTCTCGTTCCCTTCGGGGAACCATGGTTACATGCGTAACCTGAGATGTTATTGAGGCCAATATTTTAACTAATAATCTGTGTTTTATTTATATCTATTTTTTTTCACAGTCATTGAAACGGCATAATCAAAATTTATGGAAATGTTATATGCAATTCAAGAACATATTTACATTTAGGCCTAAATATGTTGTATATAAAATAGTCTGTTTTAATCTAAGTCAATTAAAAACTTGGGTTGGATGTTTTATGTGTCATTCAAACTCTTATTTCCTGTCGGTTTTGGCCAGATTAACCAAGAATCAGTTCCATGAAGCATTTGAGGACTGAAGATGAAAACGAAGAACTAAAAAGAACTGAAGATCCACAGGTGCAAGGTTACGCAAACCCAAAACTATAGCATAATTTACTTTTCTTTGTCGCCATCATCAATTGGGATATGAAATATCCTTCTGTCTAGTCCTGTGTACTGTAGCCAGACTTTTGACTTGCAACATAAACTCTGGTTCTCAGAAGGCCAGCATGATTTACTGACACCCTTAAAAGATGACACCTTCATGCACGGCGCTGTTTCTGTGAGTGATGTGACACATCTCTGAAACGTAAGAATAGTTATCTGAAAAAATTGACAAGTTCTTGGAACTTGTTCTGACATCTACTGAGAAAATATGTATCTAAAAGCTCAGTTTCTTTTTAAAATTCTGGCTCTTTGTATCAGTTGTGGTTTAATTTGTCCTTTTTGACTTCTGAACATGAGCCTTCATTGATTTTTTTCATTTATTCTTTGCATGTAATTGATGCAACATTAAATTTCCCTTTTTTTCCTTACTTAATGAATTGACTTTACTGGATTGAATTTCTCACTCTGCGGGATTCAAGGTAATTATGTGAGATGTGAAAGCCAGCCTTAACAAGCTGTCCATGATGCGGTCGTTGATAAAATTAACCACAAGACTACCTTCACTCTTTGAATGAAAACTTGTTAGCTGTAATTTGTGAACTCCTTGGAAGCAGCTGGAAACATAAAGCGGTAGATTTACTATACTTTTTTTAAGGCGATTTTTGCAGTCTCAAAGAGATTTTAGGGAATAGAATAAATCCTTCCTTTCAGTTTCTTTTAGCTGTGGAATAAACATTAATGCACTTGTTTTGATTCGCTGAAAAAAACACCAATGATAATTAGCCGGGGTACACAAGCGAACATGATGTATCTAATTAAAAACTGATGAAGTAAAACAGATCTTAATTTATTCCAGCTTGCTTTTTATTTCAATTTTAAACCAACGCTATCAAACAATTAAATGTGTGCACGCACACCATGGGGTCAATTCCTTCTTCCATTAGACAGAAATGCATGAAGATGAACATGAATTACAGGATGCCATCCTGGCCGAGGAAAGGAATGATTTGTTTACTGAAACCCTCCTATAAATAAAGTCTTCACAATTAGCTGTCTTATGAGAAATTCTTGACTGGTTAGAATGGGATTTGAATGAATAAGAGATCTGTTTTTTCCAATTATGTTAAGAATTGTGAAATTCTGTTTAATGTAAAGGAGAAGGGTTTTTTAATTATGAAAATATCTTTATATGGAAATATAGGGATGCACTATATGATAAATTACAATTATGTAGTATTTTATTTCTTTATTGTATTAATGAAGTGAATAAAGTGAATTTAGACATCAAAACATTATGATGTACAGTATGAGAAATGCATATTTATTTCAAGATTTGCTAAATATGACATTTATCAGTGTTATTAAATTATTATTGTTCTTAAAGATTAACTTTAAGTGAGCATTAAATGGCAAATGTAATTTAAATATAAAAAGCGAAAAGAGGATGAATGATTATATATAACATTAACTGCAATTATAAATCTATAAATTTTTTAAATCTAATGTTGGATGATACTCGCTATAGTACCAATATATTTTGCATCCTTTTAAGAGCAATAATCTTGTTCCATAGACAGACGCTTACTTAATTTTGCGCCAAAAATTAATGATATATTTGCCAGTGAGATTTATCCAAGTATACTTACATTTCATATGTGTTACATTAGAAAGAAGGCCATTGGTCATTTTAAAGCATTGTGTTCCCTTTAACAAATGAGTGTGTGGTTACTGTGTATCAGTTAGATCTTGGGATTTTCAGGTTAAAGTCATGTACTGAAGGTTGCGGTCCTGGGCAAGTGTCCTGGGATAGACCGACAGGGTTCTCATTACTTCTGGAGCTCGTGCTCCATTTTCTCATTCTCTGCTCCCCTGATAGAGTGAAAAATTAATTAAAACTTGTCTTATTAACTCAGAGCTCCCAGGAGGACTCAGCTCGTCTTGAAGCACCAGGTCGACCTGAATTCACACCCTCTAGCTCTTTTGTCCGCAGGGACACACGCGCACACACTTACAGATCTCTCTGAACACTGATTTGATGAGCAGATAAAGAGAGGAGGAACGAGGGAAGGAGAGATGAATCAGGACAACACTGCAGTGGAAAGAGTTTGAGAGATATGAAAGAGGACTGAAGCAGTTGGGATCCTCACCCAGAAAACGGCAAGATCCAGACCAAGACTGGACCCCCTGAAGCCCCAGGCTACCTATTTGAATGAAATGAAATAGAGAAAATGTTGCAGTTGTTATAGCACTTATTTCAAACACTCAAGTTTTAATCTTTTACATTTTTAGTATCACCACATCAAGCAGTGACCAGGCAGTTATCAGCTTTAGAACGATTCTTTCTCTAACATTTAAATCACAATTACATACAAAATCCAGCAAATCCAAAGTTTCCTTGAGTTGCTATAATGAACAAAAGTGAAGTGAACCTTGCCAAAAAGGCTGAAACTGATTCACACCCTCTTGAGGACTTGTTGAGTTGAGCATTGGCAACTTGTTTTGAGATCCAATTGTGATATTATGATCGGCACTAGGCTAAATTCATAAGGAAGAGTATGCTAAATCATTAAATGTAGATGTATCTGTTGAAATTAATGAAAGTGGAATTTACTAAATTACAATTTAGAGAAATTCAACTGGTACAGTAATAGCATCCTATGAAAAGAGATGTGTGTGTGTGTGTGTTTATATATATATATATATATATATATATATATATATATATATACATACACATACATACATAAAGAGATGTGTATATATATATGTATATGTGTGTGTGTATATATACACTCACCTAAAGGATTATTAGGAACACCTGTTCAATTTCTCATTAATGCAATTATTTAATCAACCAATCACATGGCAGTTGCTTCAATGCATTTAGGGGTGTGGTCCTGGTCAAGACAATCTCCTGAACTCCAAACTGAATGTCAGAATGGGAAAGAAAGGTGATTTAAGCAATTTTGAGCGTGGCATGGTTGTTGGTGCCAGACGGGCCGGTCTGAGTATTTCACAATCTGCTCAATCTGATTTTCACGCACATCCATTTCTAGGGTTTACAAAGAATGGTGTGAAAAGGGAAAAACATCCAGTATGCGGCAGTCCTGTGGGCGAAAATGCCTTGTTGATGCTAGAGGTCATGGAGAATGGGCCGACTGATTCAAGCTGATAGAAGAGCAACTTTGACTGAAATAACCACTCGTTACAACCGAGGTATGCAGCAAAGCATTTGTGAAGCCACAACACGCACAACCTTGAGGCGGATGGGCTACAACAGCAGAAGACCCCACCGGGTACCACTCATCTCCACTACAAATAGGAAAAAGAGGCTACAATTTGCACGAGCTCACCAAAATTGGACGGTTGAAGACTGGAAAAATGTTGCCTGGTCTGATGAGTCTCGATTTCTGTTGAGACATTCAGATGGTAGAGTCAGAATTTGGCGTAAACAGAATGAGAACATGGATCCATCATGCCTTGTTACCACTGTGCAGGCTGGTGGTGGTGGTGTAATGGTGTGGGGGATGTTTTCTTGGCACACTTTAGGCCCCTTAGTGCCAATTGGGCATCGTTTAAATGCCACAGCCTACCTGAGCATTGTTTCTGACCATGTCCATCCCTTTATGACCACCATGTACCCATCCTCTGATGGCTACTTCCAGCAGGATAATGCACCATGTCACAAAGCTCGAATAATTTCAAATTGGTTTCTTGAACATGACAATGAGTTCACTGTACTAAAATGGCCCCCACAGTCACCAGATCTCAACCCAATAGAGCATCTTTGGGATGTGGTGGAACGGGAGCTTCGTGCCCTGGATGTGCATCCCACAAATCTCCATCAACTGCAAGATGCTATCCTATCAATATGGGCCAACATTTCTAAAGAATGCTTTCAGCACCTTGTTGAATCAATGCCACGTAGAATTAAGGCAGTTCTGAAGGCGAAAGGGGGTCAAACACAGTATTAGTATGGTGTTCCTAATAATCCTTTAGGTGAGTGTATATCTGTATATATATATGTGTGTGTGTGTATGTGTGTGTATTTATATTTATATTTATATATTTATATATACATATATATAAACAAAGTAATATAACTGCAATAACTTAAATTTGTGTGAATTTTATATTTAATTATTATTATTTAACAAATTATGAACCATAGTGGAAGAACATCTCTTTTACATATACATATATATATATATATATATATATATATATATATACATATGTGTATATATATATATATATATAATATTAATAATATAATATTATATTATTCTGTAAATAATTATTAATAATTATATTAATAATTAAATAATTAATAATTAATTATATATCTGTTATTTTAAATGTGAAAATCATAGCCTTTTAATGTGCTGGATGAAAAGTGGATATTTATTTTGGGATTTGCTAAATGTTCCATTTAATACTGTTATTACATTATTTGTGTTTTTGAAAGATTTGGCAAAGGCAAACATTTGGCAAAGGCAAATTAAATATGAAACAACAAAAAGTCTTATAATAGCCAATACCCTAAATAGCCACATATGCACCTCTATATATGAAAATGTATCTATTTATTTATTTATTGCATTAATATTCTTTAATTTTAAAATAAATTTCAGTTCATGTTAATCAAATTTGAATTTCAATTCTGAGTGAAGCACAACCATGATCATGATGAATGTAATGTATTAATTTGTGGAATAAGTGTGTATTATGAGGTAGTTGGCAATACCCACTGAAAAGATCTTGTCTGAGACCGTAAGCTACCTGACAGCCAAGAGACCAAGAAACTCAGGTATCTCGCAACATTCATCATGTCCCAGGAGTTTACCTTTATCCCAAACCATGTCAAATACACTCCTCCTGCCCTGTCACTGCAGATCTCGCTTCCTTTCTTTATCTGTCTCTGCTCCATCCCATCATCCCTCTGGTGTCGTCTCTCATGATGTAACCCCAGCATCAGACTCCACCGGCATGTCATGAACTCAACTGACTCCATAAAGAGCAAGCGATCCTCTTCTGCCTCTAAGAGCCTCCAGTGCCAGGCCTGATGGGACTGATCTCTTGAGTGTGTGAAAGTGTTACGAGGAGACGAAAAACTCAGAGACCATCAGAGACCGTGTTTGTGTAGGAGTGTAACGCACAGCTGATTCCAAATTCCGTATGACTCCTCGAATGCTTTGAAGATGTGTGCATTAGTCCCACAGGAGTCAAAACGGTGTGTGTCAGGTTCAGGTACTTCTTTATTCCGTGTCTTCTAACATATGTCGGCGAAATTCAGCCGCGGACAGATTGATATATCACACAGCTGATCTCTGACATGCTGGCAGCTGCTACTGTATGTGTTCTGCTCGTCTCCCTGCGAGTGCTAAGTGGATCCGACGCAATTAGGCTTCCCTCATCGTTCACATTCTTCTTTGTTCTTTATGGTCCTTGTTAACAAGCTTGAGAAATTGGCACATAATCTGTTGTTAGTTTGCTTTCCTTTTTAATTTGTCAGAGATTAAAAACTTGGCGTAAAGCAGCAATCGAGCAAACAACCGCTTCTGTTTGCTACCAATGGGCACGACGCTGACAATTAGCACTTTCATTTCATATTCCATTTCATTCCATCTGTCAAGTGTGTGTGCGAGTTACTGTTTTGCATCCTGGGACTGTGGAGGTGAACTCAGATACAGCGTTCACAGTCCAACGACTCCAAACTTCCTCCAGAGGCCCGGACAAGGAAAAGGCCTTCTGGAACAACCTGGATGCAGGAGAAGAAAAGGAACAGAGAGGACAAAAGAAAAGGAAAGGTGACAGCATCTGATAGAGTTGTTCTACTAATAGGAAAATATGATTGACATCACCCTGAATAAGCTGACAGCCTATAATAAAGGCCATATTAACAATGACAGCTGAGGAGAGAAAAAGAAAACGAGACATGTGATGTGGGAAATGTGCGCGGGAAAAGCATGCAGTCAACAAATCTACAATGTGTGGAGGGTGATAATGCACATTTTTAAGATTTATTTTATGACTGGAGTTTTAATAGACAGTGTATTTGGATATACAGTATCTAGAATGACACTAACTGTCCTATCAATTAGTGCTGTGTGTGTGGGTGGGTGCATTTCAACACCCCTGCAGTTTATCATCACTCTTTTTTTGGACCCCACCCTCTCACTTCCTCTCCTCCTCTACTTTCTTTCTAAATGATGCCAATCTCAGTGGGCTTTAAATGTGCTTTGGGAGTTTTGACAGTGCTTATTAGCATAAAGCAAATAAAGCTTCAGTCCTCCCACTCTCTCATACTTCACAACTCCTCCTACATTTCTCATAACATCTTTTCTTCTTTCTCTCGCTCCTTATTTCTTGCGGTTACCCCTCAAAATTCACTTATTAGTGTTGGGGGAGAGCACAGTTGGGCATTCTGATATTTTCTCTTCATAACTCAGACAATTTTAGATCTACCTTCATTCTGTATGAAAATAAAAGGAATAGTAGTAATACTAGTAACTAGTAATGCAGTTAAAATATTTTTAAAAAACAAGCAATTTTATGTATGTCATACACTGTGTGTGTGTGTGTGAGTGTGTATAAATATATACACACAATATACAGTATATATATATAGTGTGTGTATATGTATACACACACACACACACACACACATATATATACTATACATTTATGTATAAATATCAGCATGTTTAGAATTTTTAGTTTAATAACTTAAATATAAAATAAAATAATTTTAACACATATTAATATAAAGTATATATAATAAATAGTAATAGTATAGTAAATATAAATGTATGTGAAATATATTCCATGTTGTTGTACATTAAATTGATATATAAAATTCACTGAAACAATATGAAACATGAACCTCAATAACAAAACTGAAAAAAGACATGGGAAGTGCTTTTAAATCATTTATTTTAACTCATTTAACTAGTAAATACTTTATTTACATCACTGATCAAAATTTCTGTGTCATTTTAACTTTCGTAATGTTTTTGTGAAGGTTAATAGATAAAAAATACATTTATTGGTACATTAATGAAGTGTATTAGTGTAGACTTCCTGAACATGAAAAATGTCACATTTAAAGATGTCAAATACTGTACATACATATATATGTATGTGAATACGAATTTCTATGATGTAATTCAGAGCAGTTTCGGATTTTAAATTAAGTCTGCAGCTCTCAATAGTTAGAGAATTGTTTCAGTCCTCTGTATGTACATGAGTATAGATATGATCACACACGCTGCATGTACCCTTATGAAAATCCCATTTCAACCAAGCCCCTTCTGTATGTCACCACCCCCGGATGAAAGCAGCTCTCCACCTAATATTTTAGTGATGGTCCGGGATGAAGCAGAATGAGCACATTATTAAGCCACTGGTGCTGTCAGGAACTGATGTGTAATGCACAATCCCGTTGAATCAATGGCTATAGTGGTAGAACAGGCCAGATGGCCCTCAAATCTGCTTCATATTCTCAGAAAAGATGACTATGAGATCTGCTTGGATCACCTTCCTGGAATCCGCGTAAACACTTTTGGTTGCATGTGCATGTGTTGTGTGTGTGTGAGGAAAAAGAGTGTATGTTTGCATGATTTTGCAGCATATCATGTAAAATATATTTGAAAACACTTTTTGTATTTTATACATTGAGGGTCTTTTCAGTGAATCAGTTTGCTAAATCAGTTTAGCAATTACTAAATGATTTTGATGTAGTGATGTCATTCATGAATGAATCTTTTTTTTATTTACATTATTTTAGTGAATCTGTTTGTAGAACGATCTGTTCACAAAAAAGCGATTTATGAAAAAATCAATCTTTTGAGTTAGATTTTTTCAGTTAATCAGTTAAGTTAAGTTAAGTACACAATTATTCATTGATTCGAACACTAAGTAGCGATTTTTGATTTCTGATTGAATCCTCCTTTTGAGTAGGATCTTGTTAATGAATCGGTTGATTAAGTTCATATAGCAATGTCTCATTTGTGAACAAATTGTTCTTTTGAGTCAGATCATTTAAGTACAAAATCATAAATTCATAAATGACTCATTCTTTTGAGTCGGATCTTTTCAATGAAGTAGTTGATTAAGTTTAGAATGAATCGATGAGTTATTCGTTCATGAAGTAGTAATGTCAGTTTCAAGAATGACTCATTCTTTTGAGTAGGATCTTTTTAATGAATTCATTTGATTAAGTTCACAGTGATTTCTTGAATGATTTTAGCGAAGTAGATTTAATTAAGTAGCGATGTTAAGTAGCGATAATTTTTTTTCTTTTCAATGAATCAGTTGGTTAAGGTCGCAAGGATTAGTTGAATGATTTGCCCATTTAACATATAATTTAACAATGTCCCTTAACAAGTAACATTGGCTGATGATCAAATGAATCAATCTTTTCAGTGAATCAGTTCACAGTGATTCTTTAGTGAATCAGGTGCTATAAAAATTCGGATAGCACATGCAAATGAACATCACTACCAGTGGATGAAATTGAATCTTAGTGAACTCCTTGTTTTGTTGGAATATACCAGAAGTTACTTAGAAGCATTTTCATTTTTCTGTTGACATTTCACATTATCACCTACTTGTGAAAAGAGACTTGTCAAATCGGCTTCTGACTGACGCTTACAGAGATCTGACATTTGTGTGCCTAGCTTTAAGACAAAAGCTGTTATAAACTCTTTTAGACGCCTGAAGAGTTTCTCACGTTGTAGCTCCTTTCACTATCAGTAGCTGCAAATCAATTAGCTCCTTTCTAACTTCCCTACATCAGAGCCTGGAGATTATCAAGAAGTGAGAAGCTGTCTCTCCAAATGAGCTGGATCCCTTTAGCATGCAATTAGCACTCAATCACACAATCAGTGATTAATGCTTTTGCTGATGTATAATTTCGTAATAGAATCAGACGTATAACTGAACAACAGGACGTGTCAGCAGTCTAATAGCAGCTCATCTCGCATCTTATATCTTACACAGATCTGTGTGTGGTGCGGTTTCAATTTTAGTGCAACTGAATGTTGTTATGAGTATGTTCACATTGTTATTAAGAGATTTAAGTAAAATGATCTTTTTTAATAGGAATAATCTTTAGCATGTGCCAAAAATATTCAAAACGAGTTTTGAAGGTGTTTATGTGTTGTGATTAAATACTGGAAACACACACACACACACACACACACATACATACATAGATTCAAGAGCTTTATTGTCATATGTACTAGTACAATGGAATTCTTTGTTTACTCCTCTCGAGAATGACAGGGTAGAAGGGGAACAAACAACTTACAAGGACAATACAAATAACAAATTCTCTGACACTGTATTAAAAAAAATATTCCTGCAATCTTTATTAGTGCCTTCCGGAACTATTTGTTTATGTCTTCACTAAACGCTTGATTAAAAAATATGTTTAAATATATTGAAGCAAAACTATAGCCTTCATATTGGTAATACAACCCAGGCTCATTGGTAAAAACATGCCTCTTATGTTACGTTATTATTTAGACATTAATTTAGACATTAAAATGGATCAGTTCACAAATCATGCACTAAAAGTGCTTGAGGTCATAGCAATACACTGTGCAAGGAACAATGTGAAAAGTCTTTATTGATCGATAATCTGCTCCTGTAATCATAATTTGTGTGAAAAGTAATAAAGTTTGTTGGTATTTTAATTCCAGTAGTGTACATTTGAGCTAGAAACGTCATAGAATTGTATGTGTAGGCGTGTTTTTGTAGGTTTGCAGATATGTAGATGTTTTTCGAAAGAGTCTGTGTTCTGGCAATGAGTAATTTTAATTTTTTTTGCCTTTAACTCTAAACTTCAGGTTCCTGGTGAAGAACTAAATTACCCACAATCCTGAAGAGAAAGAGCCAAAGAGCCACAAATCAGAGAAGTCACTTTAAGCATTGCAAATCATATAAACTTTAAACTTATTCTGACTTATTATATCTAGTAGTTTTGTAATATATGTATTGTTTTGGACTTCATGGGATGTGCAGTTCATTTTCAAAAAATACAAAATGCACAATAATGAACCTTGGTTGTTGTTTTTTGTTTGTTTGTGTGTTTTTAGGTTTTTTAAATGTTCTTTGCTCTGAATCTAAGTTTTTAGTGCTGTGATTTGTCTTAGAGCTGCTTAGTTTGATTCATAGCTCTAATGAAAAGACTTGTTTTTGTTAACGATAATACTCTTGAATGTTGTCTGGTCTTGAGTGTGTGATCTTCATTCCCTGAGGTGACCTGTAACACTTGTCAAACATGACATACAATTATGTTGTAATGCCTCCTTCCCTTCCCTTCCTTTTCTCTTTCCCTCTCTCTTGCACTTTTTTCTCTTTCTGTGGTGTTTGCCTGTAAGATAGGCGGGCAAATGGCAAGACTAATTGAGAAGGTGAAAATTAAACAGGCTACAGAGAGCTATCAAAAAGCCTTTCAATTAGGCCTGTATTTATCACCCCCGGCAACAGGAAGACACCTTCTCTTGTTGTGTCGGACATACACGTACACACACACACACACACACACACATACACAGCATCTGAGGCAAAAGAAAGAGCAGACAGCTGGGAAAAATAAGTCTAATTTCAAGCTGCAGTCACACTAGATTGTGTAATTGTGTGTGGTGTGTATAATTCTTTTCATACCTGTGTGAGTGTTTTAATTACAGTATGTAAATCTACAAGGTAATATAATTGTCTGTCTTGTTTTATACTCTTGCTTAATCTCTCTAGTCTAGCTCAGATTAATGGGTGTAATTTGTACAATTATATACAAACTAGAATCTTTAAATTTATTGAAGTGGTTATCTCCTATTATTAGTTGGATAATAATGTGTGTCACGGTGCACACACGAGGGAGGAACCAGGAACACGCAGACGAGGATATAAACTCAAATAACAGACTAATCATGATATCAGGGCAGGACAAGGCAAGGCAGACATCAACAGGAACACCGGGGAGTAACGAGTTGACCAGACCAAATCTAACTGAACAGACAGGACTAATATACACAGGTAAATCATAGATAATGAGACGAACATGGCTGGACAAAAATTAACTGATGATTACATTTAACAAGGACAGGAAACAAACGAAATAAGGAAACATGAGGCGGGAACACATGACAGACACGACAGAACCCTGACAATGTGTTGTTATCTAGGTGTATGAAGCTGTGGATTATACAAAAGCTGTACCTTTTACTGTTTATATAAAATATAAATAGTTATTTCAAAATGTATAAATAAAATAAATGTTATAAATGCACATATATTTTAGAAGCATAGGAAGACTGTTTTTTTCTTTTGTGCAGCACGGATGCATTAAATTGATCAAAAGGGAAAGTAAAGACATTTGTAACAAAATATATAATTTATTCATCCTCAGGCCATTAAACATGTAGATGACTTTGTTTCTTAGTCAGAAAAGATTTGCGGAAACTTAGCATTATATCACTTGCGCAGCTCTGACAATTCTTTCAGCAATGAATCCTTTGCAGTGAATGGGTGGTGTAGGAAATGAGAGTCCAAACAGCTGATTAAAGTTGAGTTTTTAGCTAATTTTTGGGCAAACTATTACTTTAAGCAACACAAGAGTTGTCTGCTACGGTGGCCCAGTAGTGCACAACACAGCAAAATCTCAACAACAAAACGGAAACTAGCCACAACACAATGAAATTAGCACAACATAACAAACAAGCCACAACACAATGAAATTAGCACAACACAATGGAAACAAGTCACAACACAATGGAAACAAGTTGCAACACAACGGAAACAAGTCACAAAACACAATGGAAACAGAACACAACACAGCGAAATTAGCACAACACAATGGAAACATGCTGCAAAACAAAGGAATTAGCACAACACAACAAAATTAGTCCTATGTGTTGTGTTGTGGTGAGTTTGTTGTCTTGTGCACTACTGGGCCACCGTAGTCAACTGATAATAATAATATATTCAACAGATATTGATAATAATATATATGCATAGGTTTGTCAATATATGTCCATTTATTGCAAGTATACTCTGTAAGTATAGGCCTGTCGATGTCGTAGTGTGTGAGTGTGACTGATATAATCTCACAGTGTGATATGCTGGACACAAGGAGTAGATGGGAAATGTAGATATTTGGCTGTGCGAATGTCCTCTCTCAATCTTTTTTCTGTCTAAAGTGGCTGCTGTAGCCACTCTCCTTTTTGCTCTCAAATTTTTTTTTCTTGTGTTTCCCCATTATAAAACCTCTGGGGTTTTTTATATTGAATAGAAATGGAAAGACAGGAAAAGGAAATACACACTTTAACACTGACTTAAAACAACTTTACCTGAAAGTTGAAGATATATAGACAGACAGGCAGACAGACAGGCAGACAAAATGGTTTGAATTTGATCCTGTTTTTACTTTCGCTGCATGTGAAACAAATTTGTGAAAAATCCCCAATAAGAAAGAAGCCTTTCAAAATGTATACATCAAAAACAGACCCATCTTACACTTTCTAATGCACTCTTTCTTACTCACACACATGCATACACACACACTCCTCTCTCTCTGACAAGGCCCATTAGGATGTCTCTCACGGTACCTGCACTCCCTTTTTATAGATGACCTCACACGAATATTAATTTACTATAACATTAACAGCATCTCAGCTCCATTCTATTCAGTCCAACCTCCAAATACCCTTCATCTCTCTCTCCTTTCTGTAGACATAACTGTGCACAGATAGGAAAGTTTGACGGAGTCACATACAGTACAGACACCCAGAATCTTGTTGACATCATCATTACATGTATCTGATCTTTTTTTTATGTGGGAAGTTTGTCGTATTTGAATATACAGTATACGAATGTGAGATATGAGAGCTTGATGGCTTATGGATTGACACATGCAAAGTAGGCTATGAACCTACCACATTATGCTTACAATTTTATCCGCTCCACCGCACCACCTCTGGGAGTGGGTGAAGGTTGCCAAGACGGGCCTTTTTTCTTTGATTTACGGTACGTATGTTGAAAGATGTTTTATAATTCATAAGAATGCACATATACAATCATATATTATGCATTATAGAAGCTGTCATGTGCTCACATACAATTACTGTTTATCATTTGCCGCCCTCATTTATCTTCAGTCAACACACTCTCTGTGATTGTCTGACACATGCTTCATCAGCTCAACCTGGCCAAATGAGACAGGAGTGATGAAAGAAATAAGCCACCAATCACTTCTCGTACTTTATAAGGTGACCACAAAATGAATCTGGGTTCGTGAGAAAACAAAATCTCAATTTTGTTGCATTAGGTAATGAAAAATGAAAAGTTTGAGGTTAGTTTTTCAAGAAATTATAATTTTTTTTTATTACTTTTATTCAGCAAAGATGCATTAAATTGATCAAAAGTGAAGTGAAGACATTTATAATGTTGCATTTTTTTCTATCAGGGTCTTCACAGATATAATTAGCGATGGTTTTCAACATATTAATTATTTAATATTAAGAAATATTTGTTGAGCAACAAATCAGCATATTAGAATGATTTCTGAAGGATCATGTGACAATGGAGATGGGAGTAATGGCTGCTGAAAATTCAGCTTTGCTTACATATGAAAATAATATTACTGTTTTTACTGTATTGTATAAATGCGAAAAAATTACAAAATGCAATAAGCAATTTTTTGTGATTACTTTATGTGTGTTTTATATTTTAATTTCTAGTGCAATGATATTCATAATTTTTTAAGTGTGGTTAAAGTAAAACACCAACAGGATCAAACACCATTGGTTCCAATGATGCCATACTTTCTCATGGGCAATTTGTTTGATTTAAGAGATACACTTATGTGGCTTCAAAATATGTAAAACATATTGTTCTTTTTATAGCCTACAGACTGATCATTTTATGGAAAAAGGTATCAAGATTATAATAACCAATAATAATTGTAATGATTTATCCAATGATAATTCCTTTTTATTTGTTTCACAGAAAACTGTAACGCCCTACACGTTTTAAACAACATGAGGGTGAATAAATAATATCCCTTTAAGTGTCCAAATGTATTTGGTGGGCCACTGCGCCTCATATCTCTGCAAGCTAATTTGCTGATATATTTATTACCCCTGCTAATCGCATATTTATAGATTATATTTAGCAGAAGTTCAAAACATCCAGCAGAGAGCCTGACAGAGAAACAAAAAAAGCTCAAGGAAGAAAAATGAACTGAGACACCGCGACAGGCAGAGACGGAACGGAGTCATTCTTTGCGCTTCATTCACCTGTTTCCACAGTGTGAGGCTGAATTAATGAGTGAACAGTTGCTCCATAAGTGAAATGAGGTGTGGTGAGGGACGAGATGATGGGAAGGGGGGAACGTGGGCTTGCTTATCAAATATGCACAGGATTATTACAGTATCGCAGTCTGGCACAGAGGAGAAATCATTGTAATACAGTGTGGGTGAGGGGAGGGGGATATCAGACCTATTCATTTCCTGCCTTTCATTAGTGCCAGGCTGCAAACTGCACGTTTTCTCCACAAATGCTCCTCATCATTCCCCCAGCCAATTGCAGGAGGCCGACGATGTTGTTTTTTCCCGAGCAAACTTTAAGAGAGAAACAGTGCTTGAAGCCGCTAGCCTCATTTGCGTTTGTTGAAAACCGTGTGGCGTGCTTGAGTGCTGTGAAGGAGAGAAATCGATGGAAAGAGCGAGGAAGAAAAAGGGATGTTGATTTTCCTGTGGGACACAGCTGGTGTGCTGTTAAAGGAATAACACAAAAATGAAAATTCTGTCATCATTTACTCACCTTATGTTGTTCCAAACCTGCAGGGGTTTCTTTTTTTCTGCAAACCACAAAAGCAGATATTTTGAAGAATGTTTCTGTTCATACAATAAAAGTCAATGGAGTCCAAAACGACACTGGACCTTACTGAGTTATTTTATGCACAGAAAAACACACAAAAGCAAGTCCTACAGAAGAAAGGAAGTCAAACAAGTCTGAAACGGCATGAGGGTGACTAATCGTCTTCCTCCTCTCTCTGTGTCTCTTGCTTTCTCTCTCCCTTTACACTTTGATATACGCTCTCAGATTGAGCTTAAACCCAAAGGAATGCTCAAATTCCCTCATGCACACATGCATAGTGGGGTGTCAAAAGCAGCCGCAACCTTGTGTGTTAGAGAAAAGAGAGCAAACGAGAGCATGGGGATCTTCAAATGTAGGTTTTACTGAAGAACCGCCAGGGTGCAGGTTAACAGAGCAAAGACAGGAAGTAATATAGGGCACTTTCCATGAATATGGCACACTTTTGTGTTCAGTCATGTTTTTTAAAGCATTAGAAGCACAATCTCATGTATTTTTGTGAGAACCGCTAGATGAACTATTATCTAAAATATTAAACAATAGCAAGGTCTTGACCTTCTCGACTGTATACAACTATTAAAATCATGCAATGTTATCATTTTGACCACATCTGCTGAATTGGCATTTAATGAATTGCAGTAAAAACATTTTAATTACCAAGATTTTTTTGTGTCCAACGGAAATGGGGACAAAACTAAATCTAACATGCCAGTGTAATTTTAGTGTTATTTATGCACTATTATAGTATTTATTCATATTTTAAATTAGCTTTTATTTTTACATTTACAATTTCCATTAAATTAAATTTCCATTCCTTTAATATTTAGTAATTTTGTCATGTGATTTTATTTTCATTTGGCAATTTTTAATATTTCTATTTTGAATTAATTTGTTTTTAATTCAGTTTAGTAATTTTAGTATTTTAACTTAAAACTTTCCTTGGCAACTAACTAAAATAGATAAATTTGTCTTTCATCTAATTGTTGTGTTTTGTTTAGTTTTATTTCAATTACCAAAAACAATTGTGGTTTTACTTACAATTATAAGTTACAACAATTAATTTCTTCAAATTTTGATACCCGAGATCCTTAAAAAAGAAAAATGGTAAAGAAATCATTTTCACTGGATTGCAAAAATGTGCAAATTTTGTTGTTGTGTCTCGTTTGTGTCGCAACTTGTTTTCATTGTGTCATGCTAATTTCATTGTGTTGCAGCTTGTTTCTGTTGTGTTGCGGATAATTTATTGTGTTGTGCCCAAGAGTTTTTATTTCAGATGCTAGTTTGTACCTTGTTAGTGGAAAGTACCAAAACAGCTAAGTTGCCGTGGCAGAACAAAGACAGGAAATAATATAGATATATCTTGTCTAAATCGATTAGTGTTCAAGTAAATGTCCAATTAATCTGCTTTGTGATAACAGCGTGTGCTTTACAGCATGAAATATGCATGAGTGATCCATCACTAGTGTTTAAAAATTCTTTTCATCTTCCACCCCGAGGAGAAGTGTCAGGCTGGAGCTGTGTAAAACTATGGGAGCGTGCGGGTGCTGATGAGCCCCTTCTGTCTGAAAGCCCTTCCTGTGCTACTCTCTCTGGGATATAACATAGGAATTGGATGTTGGGATAGAAAAACACATGCAATCATTTTCTTTCATTTCTTCTCAGCCCTTCATCTCGCAAACATTTTTCTTGGTGCACAGCCCACATGCAGTTCTTCAGCAGGTTTCAATAGATGGTCCTCTCATTCAGACCGCACGAGGAATGACACGCAAGAGAGTCTGTCCCTGGGTAGCATAATCACTGAGTTTAATTCAATGCAACTTCCTGTCCTGTAAACAGATTATGGCCAAAAACACATTCTATGCAAATACGCAAATGCAAAATAGAGAATGTATTGCATTAGAAATTGAAGAACTGTCTCCTTTAATGGAATCCATCCATCGTTCTGTCCATCCATCCGTCCGTCCATCCGTCCGTCCGTCCATCCATCCATCCATCCATCCATCCATCCATCTGTTTGTCTGCCTGTTGTTTTTCAAAACCTACATGTTTACTTTTTAGTTTTTTTTTATTCGCTTTGGTACTATTTTCACAAGCAATTGGTACATTTTCAAAACTCTTAGTACTAATATCACAACAGATCATCAAAAGTACACTTTTTTCAAACATTTTCAATTGTCTTAGTACAATACACACAATCACAAAGTATCATTTTCATTACACAAAATAATTGTATATTATATATCTATATCAATGTTTCATTCACAGTAACTGCTTTTCATAACGCTCTTACTATCAAACTTTTCATTTGCATGTCTTCTTATTCAGTTTCATACATTTGTCTATTATTTAATCTAACTCATCTTAATGGTTAATCAGTGAATCATTTGGTGCAGCTATATTTAATAGATATAGTTTCTAAAGAACTTTTTTGCAATTTAGGGGCAATCAAATGTAATTAATATTTTTTTTGTACTATAAGTGATTGATCTCAGATGATAACCACTATTTTGTAGATGTGTGTGTGTGGTTCAGGTAAACCCTATGTTATGGGAACAAAATGTTCCTCAAAGATGGCAATATCTGAAATACTTTTCCTTGTGGGAGACTTTTTTCTATGACAAAAACCCCCATAATTTTTGTAAGGGTAGGTTTAGGAGTAGGGTTAGTGTAGGGGGTCTAGAATATGCAGTTACAGTATGCTATAAAACCCATTACTCCTATGAAATGTCATCATAATGATAGGAATACCTGTGTGTGTGTGTGTGTGTGTGTGTGTGTGTGCCTACTTACCAATATTTTGGGTACAAATTGGTACCCAGAAATGAGCAAAACCTGACAAAATCGCACACACACACACATACACACACACACACACACAAAAATAAAATTTGAGGGCGTCTTCATTTGTAAATTTGCAATTTATGAACATACAGCAGGATACAAGGGAGAGGAACTGATCAGAGATTGATAAGAGATGTATCAGAAGAAGGGAGACAGATGGCATCAAATACAGCATTTTACATTGCATTACGCCATGTGATTGGAGACTGCACATTAATATAACTCATCTGAAAAGTGCAGTTACAGTATAGATTCAGTCATATGTCATACTGCATTGACATTAAACTCTGTCTAGCAAACCGTATGGCCATGTCATATCTTCATGACACCTTTTGATCCAGTAACACACTGTATAAATACTTTTACAAACATTATGCATTTTATGCGAGTTATGCAAGCTATGTAAGAGTATTTTCTAACATGACAGTTATTGCCTCTATTACTGTAATTATTTCAGCAACAAAGGTGATTTGAAACATGTATCTTGCATTCTTAGCACTTGAATTAAAAGTACTAAGTTGAAAGAAGATCTTACTGTTGTGTTTTGGTGATTAAGCCAAATATTTTCAATACATATCACATTGATCTTGTGTTCTGAATCATTACACTACAATGAAATCATGAGATCAGGTTTTGAAAGAATGACTAGTGGTGTTACAAGTGTGATCAGTTTAAAGTTTTGTACTAAGAGTTTTGAAAATGTACACCTTACTTATGAAATTAGTACCAAACCAATTAAAAAAAACTGTAATGCTTCTTCTATGCATCTTAATTCATTTTAAATAATTGCTGTTTTAATACAAATAAATTATTTTTTACTTTTCAGTTTATTTAATACCTCATTCAGATTTGACATGCAATATTGTAATTCAAAATTGGATTGAAATTCAGTTTGCATTCACAAATTTAAAAGGCATTCTCAATTAAATTCTGAATTTGGGAAATTCTGGTGTCCAGCTAAAGAAGTTCATAATACTCATAGATAGCAATTTGTTAGCATCCCCATTCATTTCAATCACAGACTTTTTTTTTTTTTTTTTTTTAACCAAACACCTGAACACTGAATATGGTACTATTTTTTATGCATTTCAATGCACATTTTAGTTTTGCACATTTTTAAATTATTATTCCCGATAATATATATTTTAAATAAAACTTGTAGAAAAAGATGTGAAATATAGGTAGTCTAGACTTTTGTTGCCCACTGTATTTTAGCAAAAAATTATAGTCCTATCTTCAGTGGTGATGCACTCTCAGATAATGTTGGCTGTTAAAGAGCCTACAGCACCTCTCTCTTTCCTGGAGTGCAGCAACCGCCACCTGAGTTTTAAATAAACTCTGCGTGGGGGGAAAGATAGAAAACTGGCTGGGGAGGGCAGCTGCCGATTTGTCATTCTCAGGCCATAAAGTTCCCTCAGGATAAGTTTCCAAGCAGAAAGTTAGACAAATTGCGTATGATCGCAATGACTCAGCTAGACTATAAGGAAAGAGAAGCGTATAGAGCATCTGACCGATTGTCCGTATTTCCATAGATTTTCGTTTTCCTTTGTCATCTTTCTGTTATCTCAGCAGTTGCTGTTTACCGGGGGTGAAAAAAGATCTGCTTTAGTTGCACTTTCAGTGACTGGACAATAAAGAGTTTGTCATGAGGGAAACGGCTTTTGTCTTTAATGCGGACATACAGTACAGTATCAACCGTGTCCAGATTCTGGAATGAGCTGTGGCGGAATGGTGGGAATTGATACTTTTCATTTTTTTCTGGTTTCAGGCATCTCACCAATATGATGAGAGATGCCTGAAACCTCCAAATCAATTCTGTCATTCTGTACGTTCTATACAAAATGTGCTCTTTTTTGCAAACAGCTAAACTAGTTTACTAAAATCTCAAGGTGAAACATGAACTACAGAGTGGATCTTTGAAAACATGAAAATAAATCACATACATCATGCCTTAAACTACCACAAAGTACCCCAACAGAAGAAGGTGCTCTTTCATATATATATACAGTATATATATTCACAGAATAAAGAATGAGGGGTTTGAGGGGGCACTGAACAAGAACTTAAGACTTGGCAAATGATAAACAGATAGGCCAAAGTTGAAGGTATGGATTGGATAAAAAGACTGAGAAAACATTTCTTCAAAGACTCGCAAATGATCTTAAATATTCATGATCTGGAAGTTGCATTTATCCTTTTCATGTGCAAAAGAGAAATGGAGAGAGTAAGTAAAGGAGAAGAAGCTAAAGAAAGAAGGATGAGGGGGAAACGCCGGGCCGTTTGCCTTGAATGCATGCTGATTTCAGGCGCAATTATGATATGATGAAAGCTGAGACTTGAAAATGAGACCCCTTTCTTTGTTAGAGCGTTTTCTCTTTTGAACACTCCTCACCTCCTTCCTTTTCCCCATCTCTTTTTCTGCTTTCAGGTCGAGTGGACATTGCTGTGGGAGACAGGTAGCAGGTTAGTGAGCCCAGAAGAAAACAAGAATTAAAACAAGTAAAACAGACTGAATCAGCCATGTTGCCCAGTTATGATGACAAACATCGGCTTGGAAATGCAGTGTTTAAAATTGAAGTACTGTATTGATCGACAGGAGCTTTGAATAGTTTTTTTTTTTTACAGTATATTTAATCATTTAGCAGATGTACTCTGTCAGAGTCAGTTTGGTTGTCACTCTCATTTATACAGTACATTTACATTTACATTTAGTCATTTGGCAGACGCTTTTATCCAAAGCGACTTACAATTGGGGAATACAAAAAGCGATTCATCTTGAAGAGGCAATCAGACAGAGGAAGTGCTCATAAAACCAAGTCTCAGCCATTGTTCAAATAAGTACAAGCTAGTAAGGGAAGGAGAGAAAGATAGAGGGAAAGAGTGTGTTTTTTTTTTTTTTAGTAACTGAACTATTGTTTATGAGAGCAGTTTCTGAACCGTTGGCAGGAACCGAGCAGGCCGTGTCTGGAGGTGTCAATGCCAAGATGAAGGTTCAGTGAGGAGGAACAGTAGACAGGAAGTGGGGATTTCGAAAAGGTGAGTCTAGGAAAGTGGGGCTCAGTTACACCTGCTTCCCTAATCTCCTGAAACCAGAGTTTACCATGAACACCTACTGGAGGAGGCACAGAACTACAGGGATGCAAATCTATAATGGATTGGAGCTAAACTTAGTCAGCCTTTGATATCAGAGAATCGATGTACATGAACGAAGCACAAGATTCTTTGAGCTCTTTGTCTTGAAGACGAAAAGATATGGAGATAAATCCATCTCAAATCCATATCTTTTCTCTGACATCCACATGAATTGCATCATAGGGAAGAACTTGAAAAAGTTATTTCATTAGCTTCTACAATAAAGTAATATGAGTAAATGAAGAGCAAATGTAGGATTTTACTCCAGTCTCCAGATTTTTGGACCCTAGAACCGTAGGATCTCTAGATTTCAAAAGAGGTTTTGAAAACAAGTACGTTACCTTATTAATATTCATGAGTCAGGCTGATGAGGTTTATAAAGTGTCTCCCCTGCTCCTAAGGAATCTTGAGAGAAACATCTAAGAAAAAATGGATGCTAAAATCGTAATTGAGAACTCCACGGATTCTCCTGAGCTATAAAAGATCAACCACTGAGAAATAAAACTTTCTTCTTGGCTGATTCATTGGCGGATATCTTTATTGCATCATTCTCCCTTACAGAATAATCCTCCTCCTCAACACTCTTTGTCTAGATTACATAAAGCCACCTGTGTTTATGACAGCAGGATGAAAACATTGTTATTATACAATATGTCCACAGACAAGAGCTGTGTGTTCATGGCTTCTTTGTGTTGTCAGCTACTGTATAAATGATTCAGGCGGAGATCCCTCAGGTCTTAACTGATCAGATTTGAGAAATAATATTCTAGGTATTCCATAATTCTTCATCTCAGCAATGAATGTGAGGACCCCCTCTAATCCCATCACTGGAGTTTAATCTCACCACTATAATAGCAAGGGAGCAGATTAGTGTATTGTTGTGTTGCAATTTCTCTGTGTCTTCTATTCTTCATCACATGCTATTAATTTAACTTTTGTTATTTTATAGTATAGTTGAGACAAGGACACAATAATCAAACTGTAGAAAGAAAGAAAAATGATGGACGGTTGTAAAAAATAAGTACACTTTAGCATACTTTTAAAAAGTACTTATTACATAAATAATAGAGTTTAAAAAATGCACTGAATGCAAACTGAATATAATGTTTTAGACACTTGTATGTTAACTACAATTAAATTTAAATGTATTTGTTAAAATCAATATTAAATACAGATAGCTGAACATTAGAGTGCTTTTGACTTTAGGAATTAAATTAACATCGACCGCATGTTAATTTAAAAAGAGGGACCACCACCCCGGTCTGCCACCCCAGAGGCACTGTCCCCGACCGCCACGCGATGCTGCAGAGGCGTGTCAGCCAAGACAGCCCCACAACATCCAGAGACTTGAGGTACTCAGGGCGGATCTCATCCACCCCCGGTGCCCTGCCACCGAGGAGTTTCTTGACTACCTCGGTGACTTCAGCTTGGGTGATGGACGAGTCCACCTCTGAGCCCTCAGCCTCTGCTTCCTCAATGGAAGACGTGACGGCGGGATTGAGGAGATCCTCAAAGTATTCCTTCCACCGTCCAACGATATCCCCAGTCGAGGTCAGCAGCTCCCCACCTCTACTGTAAACAGCGTTGGTAGGGCACTGCTTCCCTCTCCTGAGGCGCCGGACGGTTTGCCAGAATCTCTTCGAGGCCAGCCGATAGTCCTTCTCCATTGCCTCACCGAACTCCTCCCAGGCCCGAGTTTTTGCCCCCACAACCACCCGGGCTGCAGTTCGCTTAGCCTGTCGGTACCCGTCAGCTGCCTCAGGAGTCCCACAAGCCAGCCAGGCCCGATAGGACTCCTTCTTCAGCTTGACGGCATCCCTTACTTCCGGTGTCCACCACCTGGTTCGGGGATTGCCGCCTCGATAGTAGAACCTCGGATTCAGGAGGAACAGTGTGGTTTTCGTCCGGGCCGTGGAACACTGGACCAGCTCTATACCCTCTACAGGGTGCTGGAGGGTTCATGGGAGTTTGCCCAACCAGTCCACATGTGTTTTGTGGATTTGGAGAAGGCATTCGACTGTGTCCCTCACGGCGGCCTGTGGAGGGTGCTCCGGGAGTATGGGGTCCGGGGTCCTTTACTAAGGGCTGTCCGGTCCCTGTATGACCGAAGCAGGAGCTTGGTTCGCATTGCCGGCAGTAAGTCAGACTTGTTCCCGGTGCATGTTGGACTCCGACAGGGCTGCCCTTTGTCACCGGTTCTGTTCATAAGTTTTATGGACAGAATTTCTAGGCGCAGCCAGGGGCCGGAGGGTGTCAGGTTTGGTGACCACACGATTTCGTCTCTGCTTTTTGCAGATGACGTTGTCGTGTTGGCTTCATCAAGCCAGGACCTTCAGCAGGCACTGGGACGGTTTGCAGCCGAGTGTGAAGCAGCTCGGATGAGAATCAGCACCTCCAAATCCGAGGCCATGGTCCTCAGTCGGAAAAGGGTGGTTTGCCCACTTCAAGTTGGTGGAGAGTTCCTGCCTCAAGTGGAGGAGTTTAAGTATTTTGGGGTTTTGTTCACGAGTGAGGGAAGGATGGAACGGGAGATTGACAGACGGATCGGTGCATCTTCTGCAGTAATGCGGTCGATGTACCGGTCTGTCGTGGTGAAGAAAGAGCTGAGCCACAAGGCGAAGCTCTCGATTTACCGGTCAATCTACGTTCCTACTCTCACCTATGGTCATGAGCTTTGGGTCATGACCGAAAGGACAAGATCCCGGATACAGGCGGCTGAAATGAGCTTTCTCCGCAGGGTGGCTGGGCGATCCCTTAGAGATAGGGTGAGAAGCTCGGTCACTCGGGAGGAGCTCAGAGTAGAGCCGCTGCTCCTTCACATTGAGAGGGGTCAGCTGAGGTGGCTCGGGCATCTGTTCCGGATGCCTCCTGGACGCCTTCCCGGGAAGGTGTTCCGGGCGCGTCCCACTGGGAGGAGACCCCGGGGAAGACCTAGGACACACTGGAGAGACTATGTCTCCCGGCTGGCCTGGGAACGCCTCGGTGTCCCCCCGGAAGAGCTGGAGGAAGTGTCTAGGGAGAGAGAAGTCTGGGCATCCCTGCTTAGACTGCTGCCCCCGCGACCCGGCCCCGGATAAGCGGAAGAAGATGGATGGATGGATGGAATTAAATTAATATTTTAGTGTAATTAATTACATTTATTGTCCTAGGTACATGGTTAAAGTACTGTCAAACATACTGACAAGGGTATGGAGGGCCAAATTACTCAAAATTAAATAATTAAATAAATGTTGAAATATATAAATAAATCGTTAAATACATATTGAAATAATGAAATACATAAATAAACGCAGAAATAAATATATAAATATTAATTCATTCATTTTATTTATTTATGTATTTATTTATTCGTTCATTCGTTTATTTATTTATTTATTAATTCATTCATTTATTTATTCAATCATTAATTTCTTTATTTATTTCCTCCCTTTTTTAATTTTTTTATTGAAAGCTATAAAGAACATACAAAAAAAATTTATAATCAATGCCAGGGGTGAGTGCAATTAGAAATACAATTATTAGTTACAAAATCGTGAAAATATTATGAAAATGACACAATGAGAATGAGTTTTAAGAGCTTTGGAATCTCCACATTTCATTTTCAGGGTTTGGCTGTCGGCACGTCACTCAGTGGGCGGCGTCACCTTTCAAACTCGATTTCTATGGTCTTTCTAATTTAGGCGACTTCGCATCACTGAAGCAATGAGCACTGAAGAAAGCATGGGCTGAAAATGTCTGCTCTCTGGTCTGTTTTTAATACATTTTGCACTTTTGTCACTTTTGCATATGAAAAATAAATAATTGGATTTTTGCTGCACTGCTTATGCTGAATTAAAGCCACAGTGTATTGTTCTTGATCAAAATTGACCTGATTAACTTGAAAAATAACACATTTTCGTGTAATAAATACATTCGTGATGCACAATCACCATATGAAAAAAATAAATGCACGGAAACACATCACTTCCAGGAGGTTTTGCCCAAACTTCAAAGGCCTGTTTAAATTAATAAAACTAGAGGCACTTGTTACTTGTACTTTTTATCATGTAAACTGCCTATATGTTATTTTCCCCTTACATGGCCAGGGGTGTATTCCAGAAAGCAGGTTATGTGACATACCCGGGTAAGTTTGAGGATAAGCGAGCGGATAAACTCGGCTTTCGGTTCCAAAATCGGAGGTTACTTTTAGGGTATGTAAGTAACCATAGTAACTTGCTCTCTGAAGATAACCTGCTCCGGAGCAGGTTATGTTCCAGGGTTAGTTCACTTCAGTGCTATCAGTGCACGCGTGACATACTGACCAGCCTTCAGTGGTCCTGACAGATAGCGCACAACATTATATAATATAGCCTTATATATATATATATATATATATATATATATATATACATACATATACATATATATATATATATAGCACTAATATAAGTAATAAATAAGGTAATATATCATTCTAATATGATTATTTTATTTTATTTTGGCATATATAACAGTTATCTGTATAAATTATAAAACACTATGACAAGGTAATGTTTAATTTATTATATTATATATACTTATTACATTTTATATTCATACATCTCACACATGGATTGGCATTTTCTATAATGTATTTCTATAATAAAAATACATATCTGATATGACTTAATATATAATTGGCATCAAACTAAAAATATAAGTCATATTCTCAAGGATTGAAGATTAAACAGGAAAAAAAATAATGATTACACAACCATCAATTAGGTGGCCATATGCACTAAGCATGTAAACAAACCATTGAATAAAAGAAGAAAGAAACAGCATGGTGCGCTTTTTCTTAGCGTCCGTTTCCATAGTGACTCGTCGATTCGTTGCTCTGTTGAGAATGTCTTGAGTCTTAACCAGGAACATACTCTGAGTTGAATGAACTTAATCCCGGACGCGTTTTTGGAACCACATACCTCGAGTAAGCAAGCTTTGGGGTTAATCAACCCAAAATTCAGGGTTTAACTGAAGGTAAGTTAACCGTGCTTTCTGGAATACACCCCAGGATTAGTTTTGGCTTTGTTTCCCTGCTTGCTGAAGGTAATGATCGAAAAGTAGTTTGACCAATAGCATGCATGCATTGTACATAATTGACCAATCATGGTGTGTGTGAGAAGGTGGGATCTACGGTCAAAGCGATTCAAATACGCGTACATATTAAAGTGTGTTTGACTTAAAGCGGCGCGGCTCAGACCGATCGGTGTTTGACATCAAAGTACCTCGAGAGCATTTTGAAAGCATAAGGAACCACTGATGTCATTAACCGATCGGTCTGCACACACGCAAAACAAAGCCAAAACCTACATACTTTAGGCAATATAGAAATCCTGTCCAGGACACGTCCGGGGAAAATGGCAGGTATGGTCACCCTAAAGAGGGGCACACATCGCATCGCAACAGAGTATGCTGGCCATATCATACATCTAAGCACACGGCACACATTGTTCAGAGGAGAACGCTGGAAAATACACAGAATTGATGATACTGATCTGTATTTACAGTACACAAGCTGTGGTTCAGCTGCACGCTACAACGCTGCCAGTATTAAAAAGCACAAGAAAAAGGCGTCTAAATTAGAAAGACCAAAGAAATCGAGTTTGACAGGAACCCTAACCCTGAAAATGAAATGTGGAGGAAGGAAATAAATAAATAAATAAATGAATGAATAAATACATAAATAAATGAACAAATAAATGCATAAATAAAGAAATTAATTAATTAATTAATTTCTGCATTTATGTATTTAATTGTTTCATTATGTATTTAACGATATATATATATATATATTTCAACATTTATTTAATTATTTAATTTTGAGTAAATTGGCCCTTCATACATACAAGCATTTATAATAAACTAAAATATACATTAATTTAATTTCTTTTGAAACTTCTAATATATGTAATTTATTTAAATATATTTTTAAGATTTGTAATGATTCGGCTGAAATGTAGTATGTAAAAAGTCTGTAAAAATAAAAATAATAATAAAATAATTTTCTGTATTGATTTTATTTTTAAACAATTTTAACCATTTTTGAAATTTGCATTGCACTGTGTAGTGTTGAAGGAAATGTGTAAATTTAACCAAATGTACTGGTGATTTTCTGCCAGGACATTACTGTTTTTTCTACAGATTTTTTTTTTTTTTTCTTGAAGTGTACCGAGAAAAAAAAATCAAATAACACACTACAAAATAGTGAAAACACTGTAAAAAAAAAAAAAAAAAAAAAAAGTATACTTTAAAGCATTCTAACAGATTATGAAAATGTACTTTACATTTTACTTGAATACACTTCCATTATTATGAAATGCACTTTTAAAAGGTGTACTAAATTGTACACTTAAGTGGCCTTTTATTTCATTAATATTATATTATCTGCAAGTACAGTTTTTACAAGTGCACATACAGTACAATTAAGTGCACTTCTTTTTCACAAGGGAAGGCAGATTTGAAGTTGATCAGAAATAATGTATTATTCAGCTAAAAAAAAGATTTGTGTGCTGTGCATTTTGACGTTTATCAGAATATTGTGAATCAGAATGTAAGTTTAGCAACATGCTAACATCAAGCATTAATTAAATCAATTGAGAGTGTTGGCTCCACTGTGAAACAATATTTGGAACTGCTGCCTATTTAGAATTTGCTGAAGGAGGTTGTGCTGTTTATGTGGACAGTAGGCAGTGAGGCAGCTCACTTTGTTTTGGAACCCAGTCATAGAGGGTTACAGACATATGGACAGAGACAGATGGATAGGTGAAGTAGGGAATCAGGACATTCAAAGAGAGATCAGTGAAGCATAAATTGGGAATTGCACAATAAACTATCCCACAAGTAACCTATGATCTTATATAAAGGCATCTACATGATTTTCATTACAGCTGACTTAGTTCCTGTCCTGGATTATGTGCGTGAAATCTTGTGTAAAATCACGGTCATGGACACCAGCTCTGTAATATTACACAAAAGTGCTGGCTGATCTAAGCAACCAACCTTTCAGGGGAAGTTATTCATTGTTATTTTCTCAACAATGCTATCTTGAGTGTTTCTTTATCCCTCTGACTCATACTCAGAAATACAGTACCAGGCCTACGCTCTCAAAATAGCGAGAGCTATAGTGGTTTTGCATTCTTATGTTAAAATATTTTTTTCCTCTTTTCTGAACAGTTAGGAGAAATAAATTCTGTGAAGTCGTGCATAAAACACACTGATTAGCGTTTTGACATGTGGTGATGCTAAGGCTAAAAATAAAGTCTGCTGTTAATGAGCATTACTTTGAATTACAGCCAACATTACATCTGTAATTAGCAAAACTCTCTGTTTGACCGAAGCTGCACCTGTGCCTCCTTTTTTTTAATGTGTGTGCATGCGTGATGTACTTCGTGTGATCTTTTTATCTTCGTGACTGACATGGGCATGCTAAAAAAATGAATATCCATCTGGCATGCTACATTTTATGTTTTTGTTTTTTAATGAGAGTATTATGGATCACGTCTTCCTTTTCCTTTCGTCGTGGCAGCACTTCATAGCTGTTATTTATTTAGCAGTTCTCAAGAGGGAGGGTGGACAGTGTAAATGACATACAGTCTCTTTTTGCTCATTGCATCGACCTTGAATTATTTGCCTCACTTGTCCTTTCCTGCTAATTAGCTGGAGTTAGTGCTTACACGTTCCCTCAGATGCTCGCTAGTGACACAGCATGTCAACACTTAGCTAGAGAAGCTGGTCAGATTTAGCCTAAGTGTATTTATTTTAATTCTTATAAAAAGTTTCAGTGTAAACCTTCAAGGCAGCTAAAATGTGTTGGAAGTTTTACAGCATGTCATACTTAGTCAGGGGTCTCCAACCTTATTTCATTCAAGAATTTAAAAAATTAAAGTGTCTGAGAGCTACCCATGTTATATAATACGTAAATCTCTTAAATAATTTATAAATCCAAACTGTTATACACTTTATTTTTATTTATTTGGTCAGAATGATAAATTATATTTTATCTGCTCCATAAACAATTCTACATAAGTTAATATGCATGGTAAAAAAATCTCAACACTTTGGATAACAAGGACGCTATTTTCCATCGACCAGTTAAGATCTACAACAAAAATTTGGCCTAATTTTTGGTCTGAGCACAAACTGCAGACAAGCTGACTGAAAGTGTAAATCCACTGTCTGACAGCAGGTGGCGCCTATGGAACAGCAGTAACCGCTGTAAAAAAAAAACAAAAAAACAAAACACAGCAGTGCTTTTCTATTGTGAATTACACATGGAAAGATTAAAAGCAAATGCCATTGAAACTTTTCTGAAGACAGTCAGTTCCCCCTTATGCATTCATACAATTCATTCAATCATACATTTTTTTGTGTAATTTCTGTCAGTAGCCTGCCTTCAGATGAAACGAAACCTACACTGCGTGTTGCGTCTGTGTGAGACTCTTACTAATTTTGCTTAACACTGAGCAGTATTTACCATGAGTTTTTCTAATCGCAATAATCAAATATGGGTTTAATTAAAATACAAAATGGGATAATAAATAACGTCACAGCTGGTAAGTCAGCACAAATAATTACTTTGCATTGGAGGGGTGGGAATATATTAGCTCACTCTGATTGGATGAAAAGTATTTATTGGCAAGCTACCTCCAGTCAGGCCACAAGCTACTGGTAGCTCGCGAGTGACATGTTGTAAACCCCAGTATTAAGTAATACTAGCTGGAAAATCAATCTAGACTCGATGAAAAAAAAAAACATGCCTGTGGGGACATTTCTATACATTTGCATTGTTTCATTTTTGCGCCACTTTTTCTGAATGGTCCAGTTTATCCAAAACAGATGAATGTGAATCTGGCAATATTTCATTATGTTGGTTTTTCTACGTATCATGGCAGATAATTAAATATCTGGTGATTGGCACTAAAAGGTTAAGTGCATTTTAAAATATTTTACCACCTAAACTAAACCCCACCTTAAACTGAACAGAAAATGTTAACAAAAGCAAACATATGTCAAAAAAATAAAAGTAAAATAAAAAAGTAATATATATATACAATATATATATATATATAATAAAAAACACCAATGCCGTGTTAGCTTGCTCCTACAAGTCTTTGATCTCTTATCGCGACTCGTGTTTCACGGTCTTGTACTGAACGTTTTGCAAAGGGCAATGATGCACCAGGGGAGCTTCCGAGCAAGTTTACTATATCAGAAAAGCCATACATGTGGAGCTGGTAATATGATGCAAATGTCAAAATGTATTAGATTACAAATTATGCTATGGTAAAAGTGTTTTCAGGTCATAACATAGCCTAACATTGTGCAAGGGACTGTGCAAAATAAGTCTTTATTAATAGATAATCTATTTGTGTAATCCTAATTAGCGTGACAAGGAATGAAAGTTGTTGGTGTCCAACTGACAATAGTGATCATTTCAGCTGGAAACTGCTGTGAACTATATGTATAGGTATGTTTTTGGGGTTTTGTAAAACTGCAGGTATAGGCATTTTTCCAATGAGCCTATGTTGTGTATGAAAATATTAGCCAGAAAAGCTCTTGTACAAAAAATGCTGTATATGTGTCTTCCACTTCTACTTCCACACAAACACGCTCACATGCCACTGCCCTCCCCCAGCTAGTGATCCCCTTGAGTATTAATCTGTGATTCTGAAGATGTGGTTTTGTGAGTGACTTTCATGAAATATTCATAAGTTTAGGTAGTGGAGTGTTGTTCAGAGGGAGATCACCAGGTAGAATGAATTACATTAGCATGGTTTCATACATGAGCAGCTACATCATGGGCGTTTAAAGCTATCCCTCTCGTCTGCACACTTCAAGGGCTTCCATTGTCAACTGTCGCCCGACGCTGTTTATTTATAAATAGCGTGCATATAGCAAGTGTGTGTGAGTTGTGGAGTGTCACAAACCTCACATCCATGCTAATGAAGACAGGGCTTGACGGCTGTGTATTTCACTAGGCTTCTGCTGGCCGGTGTGGCCAAATGTCATCTTGAGACTGTAAATTTGTGCTTGCATGTTTTAGATAGGAAGAAAGCACTATAATGTACACTTTTTATATATCACAGGTAGTGGTGAGGTATTACAAGGCTTTAAACACAATATTAAAGCTAGACATGAGCTTTTCCACCTCACACACACACACACAAATGTTTATCCCAGTTTTGTTGGCTGTCATTCATGTGGTCAGTCAGGGATGTGTTTGCCTTCACCCGGGAGTTTCAGAGTCTTTAATCAGCCTGCTTAGGATAATAGGGAATGCCGAGGACTAGGAAATGGCTCTGGCATTTCAAAAAAGACTCAATTTATTAGCACAGTTTGGGGTGCTAAAGCAAACACTGGGTTTCTCTGCAGGGTGTTGTTTCCTGTGTAGATGGCCATTAGCAGGGTTGGTTCGTTTTGTGCTAGTTTCTCGTGGGCATTTTAAACTTATATTTCACACTGAATTGCTACTGTTCAAATGTTTGGGGTCAGTAAGATTTTTTTCTAAAGTTTTTGAAAGACGTCTCTCACTAAGCTGCTCACTAAGGCTGTATTTATTTGATCAAAATGAAAAGAAAACCGTAATATTGTGAAATATTGCACTTTAATCTGTTTTCTATTTTATTATAGGCCTAATTTAAAATGCAATCTATTCCTGTGATGGCAAAGCCGAATTTTAAGCAACCATTACTCCAGTTATCTGTGTCACTTTTATGCTTAAGAAATCAAACTAAAATTCTGATTAACTATTTTTTTTTATTTTAATTACTATCAGTGTTGAAAACAGTTTTCTGCTTAATATTTTGGTGGAAACTGTCATTCCTTTTTTTACTTCAGGATGTTTTGATGAATAGAAAGTTGAAAAGAACAGCATTTATTTGAAAAATAACGTTTTTATAACAATGTACAAGTTACTTTTGATCAATTTAATTTGTCCTTGCTAAATATAAATATTAATTTATTTAAAAAAATCTTACTGACCCCAAACTTTTGAAAGGTAGAGTGTGGATTTTTTTTTAATTAATTATTTTTTTTAAGTACCATCTTTTCAAATCTTATAGCATCTTGACTGCTGTATTTACATTTATTACGTTATTATAACATACCGTAAATAAATCAAATCTCCAGCTTGTTTAAAAAAGTCCACAACTAATTTCTTTGTGATTCAGGAGAATGATAAACAAAGCAACCAGTAAGTTAATGATAATCAATCACTTTTAAGCAAACATCAGTGAATGAAATGGCTTTACAAGCTAATAAAACCTGTTTAGCAAATGTTGACAGAGATGCTGACTGAAAATTGTACTTGTAATTGCCTTTTTGTTCATAACTTTATTTTATATTAATATTTAAATTTATTAGCATACCATTGTTTATCCTCTGCATTTTGGTTGCTAGGATGCTTCTTTTTTAATTGAACACCTGCAAAGCTAAGGTTAGCATTGGCGTCATCATCTTAGCATTAGGCAATGTTCTAATTATGATCCAAATTCAAGTAGAAACATGCCGTATCCTACTTTTATTTGAACACAATATACCATCAGGTTTTGCTCCTCAGTATTGGCTGAAGTTTCAATCAAATTAATATGCATGCTTGGTTGTGTCCTCTGCCAGGGCTGAAGCGCTTTAGATGTAACACATTGCTGTCATAAAACCGTGTGTTAGTCTGAGAGTGGTCATTTTATCTTCTTCCAGTTTACATTGTGACTTATGATCCATTGGCGGCTATCTATGTGCTATTCCTAAAATATTAGCCACAGAGAACATCGGTCTTAGAGCTGCAATGACAGCTTGCAGGGAGAAAGTCCTCCATTGATCCAGATGGTGCTATATTCCCCACAGTCAGTTCAGTCGCACCCAGAAACAGAGAAAGAATATGGACGAGTATCAAACAGGCTGCTGGGAGCAACAATAAGCCCCAAATTCCCTGCGGGAAGACTATGAACTCTCGTTATTGTTGTATATGTCAGCCTACACATGCCTGCCATTTGTTTCTGCAGGAGAGCAACAGGAAAGTGCCAGCAAAGAACACCAGCTAACGCTCAAAGGAATGAGTGAATGAATGCACTTCCCCATGCTGGAAAAACAGCAGTCGTCTCTGAATCTGCACGACTGAACGCTAAACAGGTCAATGAAGTAACTACAGTGAATCCTGTCAGGTAAAATGTGTTTAAAAAGACACAGCACTTTTCTTTGCCAGTCATCTGGCATCCATCATGGAAGCTACATTAACTCAGTAACTACAGTAATGAAGAATACAGTAAGACAGATTGCTCTTCTTTAGCAAAGATGACTGGAGTACAAGGCAGTATTATGTCCTTCCTCCTGTGTTGTGAGTGTGTAAGTCTTTTGTGAATTATTTTTGCTGTCTCTCATTGGCCAAGATTTACACTTGTGTTTTTGGTGATCAGATCAGAAACTGCACTTGGAGGAATTTTTCTGGGATAAATTTTTACCATGTTTAATGATTTTATATATGCAGGTGTGATATTGTTCTCCTCGTTTTTCTACATACAAGTTCAGTAAGGGTCTGTAAGATATTTTTGAAAGAAATTGATACTTTTATTCATTAAGGATGCATTTCTTCAATCAAATGTGACAGTAAAGACATTTATAATGACAAATAATAGTGCAGACATGTTTATAATAATATATTTTTATTAGTGCTGTCAAACGACTAAATTGCAATTAATAGCATCCAAAATAAAAGTTTTTGTTTACATAATATATGTGTATATTTATTATGTATATGTCAATACAAACACATATATGTACATATTTAAGAAAAATTTTATGTTTATATATTAAATATATTTACATAACATATAATAATATAAATATATAGATGTATATACATGTAAATATTTTCAAATATATATACTGTATGTGTGTATTTATATATATATACATAATAAATTAACACAGTACACACATATATATTATGTAAACAAAAACTTTTATTTTGGATGCCATTAATCGCAATTAATTGTTTGACCGCACTAATTTGATTTATTATTAAAATAATAAAAAGATTTCTATTTCAAGCAAATGCTGTGCTCCTGGACTTGCTATTAATCAAAGAATCCTGAAAATATGTATCATGCTTTCCACACAAAAAAAAGCAGCACAACTGTTTTCAACACTGATAATAATAAGAAATGTTTCTTTATCATCAGATCACCATATTAGAATGAGCGAATGAAGAATCATGTGACACTGAGGAAAATACAGGATTACATTTATTTTTAAAATATATTAAAATTATTATCAGTTGTAGCAACACTTCATAGCAATTCATAATATTTTATAATTACTGTATTTTTGATTAAATAAATGCAGTCTTGGTGTCCATAAGTGACATTAATCTTACAGAACGCAAACTTTTAAATAGATTTGTAGGTTTTTGTCTTTTTATTTTAAATTCCAGTTTTAGCAACAATATTCAATTATTTCTCACATTCAATTAATTACACATATTTTCTCATTTTGTTCTCCAAGGTTTCAAAAAGTTAAAATTTTTCTTCAATTTGCATCTGTATTAACATGCTTCAGTGAGGTTTTCGTCAAGAAAGAAAACATAAAATTCTGAAAAGAATTTTCATCTTTCATTGTTTTTAATATTTAATGTGTTTGTGAAATGTTTGAGCAATTGCAATTTTTCCTCTATTGCCATATGAATGCCTTTTAAATGGCGATTTGCATTTACAGTAAGAGTTGCGCTCAGATCTAATTACACTGGAGACGAATGAAAGTGTAAATGTACTCTGGCTCAAATAAACCCATGTTAATGCTTAATGTAAAAAGACTCACACAATTAGTTGTCCTAACCAGGTGTGTTTCCAGTGACACTTTTGTCTATCTATACTGAAAGTGAAAATGTGGCTACATCCGAAACAGTATCAGAAAATAATAGGTGCCTTCCAAACATTGAAGAGTTTCTATTGCTTGTTTCTTTGTGCTGCATTTGTTTAGGACATGGTGTCATGAGTTGGTGAGCTAAATCTCCCATCGTCTCTAAAAATCAATCAAACAAATTCAGCACAGAAGATGAAACCCAGATAGATGCAAACTGGAGACTTCTGTTCTCTGATTAACATGCTAGACACTCTTATATGTAATTTCTGCTGTAAAGTTGCATGGACATGGATCTCCTAAAGGGTCGGAGAAAGATGAACAAAATACATCGCTCTTAATAATTCCCAGACACCATAGGGAATGTGGAGTTATTGGATCTTATTGCATTGCCAAGCACTATCTGATTCAATATGCAGCGCACACTTTTATCTCAGCGTACACTCTGGCACCACTGACAAGTCCAACGCGAACTTTCTTCAAACTAAGATGTTCAGGTGAGACGGGGCAAAACTTTCTGCCTGTTTGTTGGCGCTTGCTGCCCTTTCTGTGAACCCTAACAGCATCAATCCCCCCTCTGGTGAAAGAACAAGGGGGAGGGATAGTTTGAGAGCCGAGGAAAGTGAGAGGGGTCTAAGGCAAGAGAAGATGAGAAATAATCTTATATAGCTTGAAATCTCTTTGGATGTGTCGAAGGCGTCTGTGTCTGTGTCTGGTTAAAAATATATTAAAGAGTGATGCCGCGGCTCTGAGAGCTCAGAGAGATAGGCTCTGTCAGCTCGCAGCGTTGTAATTAGCGTGTCATGTGTGTGTGTGTGTGTGTGTGTTTGAACAAACTCTGAAGATGTCCAATGACACTGCAGGGCAGCGCAGACACATCTGTTTGTGCATCTGTCTTGTAGGATAGGGTGGAGATCAAGCGGGTCTCAACATGAATCACATGCTCTCTCACAGGTATAACAGCTGATTTGTTTTCCGGAGGTTATCATGCATAACACAAAAGGTAATACTGACGTTCAATGCTGATATTGTGTGTGCTTGCACGTCTTCACTCATACAAACTCTTTTTTTAAGTGAAAACAGTGAGTCAGTCTTCAGGCAGGTGATCATGGGATATCAGTGGGTGTATTTGCAGTGTTCTTGCATTGAGCATGTGCTGTTTTTGTAATTGCTGGTCTATGAGTCAGCAGTATGAGCACTGTATTTGCAAGTGTGTCAAGTGTCTCCTCAACTTTAAAGCTACCAGACCTAGATTAGGGCTGTATAATTTGGGGGGAAAGTGTCTTTTTTCATGATAAAACTGTAATTTAATATTCCTTCACACACACACACACACACGTACAAACAAACAAACAAACAAACAGATATTTGCTATGCTTGTTTGTAGGGCAGCACAATTTCACTAAAATGTGATTAGTTCAATTTTACTGTAATAATAATAATAATAATTTAATATAACATATTAACATAAACATGTCAAATGTGTTTCAATGGTTAGATTGTTGTGTAGTCCATCTCAGCTTTAAAATGACCAGACTGGAGATTAAGGCAGCTTGATGTGAAGAGGGGAAATGTAACTGTAATTTTCATGATAACATTTAAAATTGAATTTGAACATTGAAATTTAAAATGGTTATTTAGAAAGAAAAAGAAAAGCTCAAGGTTTCCTGTGTTTGTTTGTTTGTTGGGCTATGCAATTTGGCCAAAAATGTGATTCTGAATCTATATGAATATACAACAAACCACAACAACAATTATTGTTAACTCTTTTAATTATAAAATATCAAAATAAGTATATCAAGTGTGTTGTGCCGTCCATCTATAAGGTAAGCTTTAAAACTACCAGATTTGGACAATTTAAGCTGCATAATTCAACGGAAAAATATTGCAATGATCAAAACTGTGATTTAAAATACTTAAAAATGATTTATTAGTGCCTATAAGTGATTAATTATATATCAATATGTCTATATAATAACAATAATAAAAATAATAATGATAACTATTACTATTGTAATATTTCATCAGTGTATTTAAGGAAAATAATGTATTAGTAATACCAATGTTCTTTTACAGTACAGCTGTAAAATTTCAGTTATGTTTCAGGTATGTTTAATTTTCAATCTGAAAATATCTTGTTTTGTGTTCCACAGAAGAAAGAAAGTCATACAGGTTTGGAACGACATGAGGGTGAATGACAGAAATTCAATTTTTGAATGAACTGTTCCTTTAAATTTTGAGTTTTACATACCAGCTTTGGTATATATAGACCTAACCCTAACACCAGACATCAGGACCTGTAATGTTGGTGGTATATTATCAAAAACATGAAAGTATCTCGAGGTGTCTCGAAGTAAGTCTAATCATGCTTACTCCAGCCTAACCATTTAAGTCCTGTGAGATCCAGAGTCTCCCAATCGTTTCCTCTCTTGTCTCATGGAGGAGCTGCAGAGTGATGGAGAACTGCCTGGGCCTACTGAGCCAGCGCTAAAAGACTTTCATTAGTACCCCTTTCCCATGAGGAGGATTTGGGGATAATTACCAATTAGAGCAGCCGTCAGTGTGTGTGTATATGTGTGTGTGTGTGTCTGTGTGTGGATTGTGGGAGTCTGGTTACCATTCGGCGCAGACAGCCGTATAGGGCTGTGTGTTAAATATGGAAAAGACTTTAATCTAATGCTTGAGTCCCTCTCTGCAATTGCTTGTCAGTTTTGTCAGCTAATTATAAAGTAGCCACATTGTGTGCTGATTTGTCCTCCCAACTCTATAACTCCCTGTTCCTCTCCCTCAATCCCCCCTCCTGTCCTGCATAATGACTTTTATCCCACCTCTCTCCGCTCAGCACATCTTGTTTTCTTTTTGAAGAAGTTTGTCTGTAAATTCACTGCTTGCAGTGGGAGTGTGTTCAAGTGGTCTTGCTCGGTCTCTTGGCGTACAACACAATGTTTCTCTTTTGATGTTAAACGTACTCTTTTCATGCTGCAGTTCAATAGAGGCTAAGAATCTTACAGTGCAAAATATCATTCTGACTTCTCTTTCTCTTTATTTCCCCCTGCATTAGTTCACAGGAGTCTTTGGATAAGCCTTCATAACTAAATATCTTGGCTGAAGTCACACTGAATATGGGCAAATTCCAACTGGCATTTTCAAAATTGAGCAACTTAATCCCCTCGCCCTTCACCAAGGGCCCTCCAACAAATTGTACACATGACAGTCACTTTAAGGATGTCATTTTGCCGTTTATAATCACAGAACTCTGGCCAGTGTCTTATTAGTCCTCATTTCATAAACCTAAGGTAATTTATTTAAGAACTTCACCTGTATTTTAAAACTCTGTTGCTCTTGTACACTCAATGCTACAAATGAAAAAAATATATTTCTTACATGTTTGTTTACCAACATGGAGAGACGTATGCAATTTGGAATAAATCTGAATTGAAGATGCCAGTAGGCAGTATTTGACACACATTTAATTAATTAATTATTTAGTTTATTTAAAGCTTTTTATTGTAATGTTTTATTAAATTATTTCTTATAACAGCTATAAACCCCAACATAGACAGTAAACCATTTGAAATAAATTTTGAATAAAAATGCAAAGAGGCTGTATTTGACGCAATTTATGTATTATTATTTTGATTATTATATTTATATGTATTATTATTATTATTACTATTATTATTATTTATTGATAATATGTATTCTATTATTTTGTATTCATATATATATATATATATATATATATATATATATATATACATGCAATTTTAATAAATCAATTATTTTTTATTATTTTGTTTATTATTTGTTATCTTAACAGCTCATTTACACTGAAAAAAAGCAACAAAAAAAGCAATATGATGCAAAAAAAATACTGTTATTATTTATATATTTATATGTTGTTTTATTATTGTGTTATATAACAGCTATAAAAACCACATGGACAGTATACAATTTGAAGTAATTATGAAAAAACAGCAAAGAGGAAGTATTTTGACACAAATGCTATTAATTTGTATTATTATTTATTTATGATATATTATCTTTATTATTTTATGTATGCATTTATTATGTTTAATTATTTGCCATTGTTATCTTTATTATTTTATTTATTTTATAATTTTATTTATTATATTATTCTCGTTGTTTATTTTTTATTATTGCTATTTATTATTGTGTTATCTAAACAGCTAGAGACAGCATACAATTAGAAAAAATTAAGATGCTGAAAGGCAAAATCTGATGTAAAAATGTGTTGTTTTATTATTCTGTTTTGTTTTTTATTCTGTTTTTATTCATTTATACATTAATTTATCTGTTTACTTATTTATCAGTCCACTTTTAAAGTATTTCTTTTATTATCACATTCAGTCCGACAATAACACGTCAGTGGCATACCGTTTATGCTGTCATATAGTGTGTTTATAGGCACAGTTTATAGTATATAGGCACAGTCATGCCCTGCACCCTTCATAGTTTTCTACCTTTCAGAATGAGTTGAGCACAGTGCTGCTCACTTTCGAATGGATTTCACCATATGTAGCTGTGAAAGGATGGGAATGAGGTCAGAGGTGTGGATTGCTGCTAGGAGTGACTGACGGACAGGTGGAGCACTCTTTTGAATGTTGAATAGTTCTCCTAGCGGTAACCTCCTGGAAAGAGAGCAACATGTCACATTGTGAGGAAAGGTTGACAGCTTTGCCTCTACCTCTCATTTTTCTTTCTTATTTCTCATATGTTGACAAAGATGCCAGAGAAGGGGATGCTAGAGGGGGGTGGGGTGTCAAACAGAGATTTCTAGGTTTCTTCCTCCTTTCCGAGATCACAGGAAGGATGTGAGTGTTGGTGCAGCACCAGGTTTGCGTGACTCATATGCATCCTTACAGTGAACGAGGAACCCTGCTGGTTTGGTCCTCTAACTTGATGTCTCTCTGTCTGCCCTTTTGAGTTCTTCACTCCAAAATTCAGAATTTAAGAATAGAGCTGTTCCCTCATGATGTCAATTTGTAGGCCAACTGGGGAGGCTAATTTACCATGGATTCCCTCTGGAATTTCCTAATGGATTTTTGGAATAGTAGTTTTCAATTCATGAGCAAAATGAGGTCTGCGGTGAACATTACTTGAAGAGACTTTCACATTTAATCTCACAGCATAAATTACACACAGTCATACCTCAAACATGAATTTTGAAAGCTGTATTAACCAGCAACAAACAGGATAGGACAAATCTGACAAACTAGTCCTTTCAGTATGTATGTTTGTAGAATTCATGTTTGAAGTATGACTGGGTGTTATTTATGTTGTAGGACAAAAAGTAAAAATTCTGTAAACCCCAAACCTTATTTTACTCATTTAAATGATATATTTATATAATAATACATATATATTTTCATTAATGGAATATGAATTTAACTGACCCCATGCCACAGCATGCTGATTTGGAAACTATAGATGGCTATTGTTATGTTAATAAATAACAAAAAAATGCTTGTCCTGCATTAACATTAATATTAAAATCATCTAATGATTGTGAGTGCCAGTCCGTTGTTTGAACATTTACCATCAAAACTCTTCTTCGTGTATATTTCATTTTATTTAAATAAATAAAGAAATAATTAAAGAAATGCTTTTTTTTTTCTATTTCAAAATGTCAAAATTCAAAATACTTAGTTTTTCAATACAATAGCAATTGCTATTGCTTTAACTTTTCAATAGCAATTGCTGAGTGAAGTTTGTTTTTCCCGTTTTTTCAGTGTACCTCAATTCAGATTCATGTTAAAGTCAGTAACTGAATTAGAATTTTAATTTAATTCTGAATGACGCCCATCCCTGTTGACTTAGACCCTGAATGTAGCTGAGCTCAGGATGAGATTTCTTGTCCAAGGAAATCTCATTAGGTAAATCAGGAGTGCTCCAGATGTGTGTTTGTTCAAATAAACATGCGTGCATGGCTTTCAAAAACACACTCCACAACAAATCAGCACTCATATACAGGATATTTACGTAACTGTAATGTATGTATATGCACCTGCAAAGTCACATGTGCTCAAGTAGCACGTTGTTTCCTCCTCTTGCTCTCATCCTCCCCCTCCTTGTTTTTTCTCGGTTTTCTTTTCTATTTTTTTTTCTCCCCCCATCCCCTTTCTAACATTCACACCTCAGTCTCTTAACCAGTTCGGTAACACTTTACCATGCCCACATTACTGTTAATAGGTTAATTACAACACACCAATAGCTGTGAGTAATTGCTGGTTGCTGCATACAGTATTAATGACATACTATATAGATGTTGTTCACTACTAGTAATTAAGTGAGTAGTTGTATACTTTATCTGTAATGTACAGTTAAACAGACACACAATGTGAAGCAGTCACATTTTACTAATATACACTGAAATCCAGTTTTCTAGGATATTTTTCATTCCAATTTGGAGATCCTAATGTGATACCAAAATTGTATTCCAAAAATTTTGTTAAAAAAAAATATTATAAAAGCTCTAACTTTTCCCAGATAAACAACAATTGTAGTAACAAGCTAAATTGCTTTAGAATTGGCATCTTACTTTGAATCATTAAAATAACTAGCACATTTTCTGGATAAAAAAACATTAAGAACATTGCTGGGGTTGTGAAGGACAGTTGTGGTAATCATTTCAAGCCATTATTGTGTTAAATGAGAAAGTATCAAGTAGACATTACAAATTGTAGCTTTAGAAAGTAATATTTTATTTGAGTCAACATAAAAATTTATTACACATAAAGATTTAGGCTACAATGTCCTAACATAAACTATGGAACATAAAAGAAGATAATCTGAGAAATATCTCAGTTTTTTTTGTTCATACGGTGAAAGTCATTGGTTACCAAAATAGCTTTGTTACCAACAGTCTTCAAAATGGATCGGTTTAATGTGACGTTGCGGTCTTTATGTTGTCTTTTCACTGCATGAGCTGCCCTCGTTTTCTTCTATCACGTCATCTGCTACATCATCTCTCTTCCTTTCCCCTCTGGATTGAGTGTGACATGTCAAATAGCACAGAAAGGGTGATCTAAATATATGCCGCGTTCTCTCTGACATGGCATTGGTGAGATTTAAGGTTAGGAAGCCATCATGTGAATTCTCATTACCAGATCAAGACAAGATTACAGAGATTACAGCCGCTTCAGATTAGACTATTCCGGATTATCTCACTCCCCTCTCCGTTTACTTCCGAACTTTACATCTAAACCAAACCCGGTTTGCTTCAACCTTTGGTCACTCCTTTTCCCAAGATAATGACAAATTAGCTTTACGATGTTCAGGCATGAGATTGAATCAGGCTCCCAAAAAGCAGGGCATGGGAAGAAGACAAAATAATTAGATTTCTGACTTTGTGTTGCTCAGGAGAGTTATACAATTTCTCATTCGATTAATCCCGGATTTAATTCAATCTGGTGTTGCCTGAAATAGCCCTAGTGCTGGACCTGCTGTTTCAGCCTTTAATCACAGCAACACCTGGCAGGGCACGGGCGCTCTATCACCATCGGCCCTTCCTGCTTCAACTGCACACAGCATCATGTTGATTATGGCAGAGCTCAAACAGAATGCGCAGGCCAGTAGTTGGCTGTTAAAAGCATGTGCTACAGTTGCAATAGAAATGTTAATATATATTATATATTATATATATATAAGCATTTACCGTGGGTTTGCACAGCTGTACACTGGGTCCAAAAGTAGTTAAAAAAAAGGTCTGTAGCGAGTACTCAAAAGTAAGTGAGGTGCACTCCAGTTGGCCATAACTTTGTTAAATTGCATTGAAAGGATGATAACTGGACCCTGTCAGTGTAAGTGATTCAAATCAAAGAGAGGCAAACCATCTATTAAAGACAGCATCTGTTGTGACATCTGTCTTTTACCATTGTAAGATGATCTTGAATGCCTGATTGTTTTTTTTCTCCAGAACTCCATGTGGTGTCACATATTTGAATTTTTCATCACATTATGCCACCAAAAGGAAAATGAGATTCATTACAGGTCAAGTTTGAATATAAGTACCTCATGTTGTATAGTATGCTGTTGAGTTGATGGTTGTGAAATTTTGGTTAAAAAACCGACTCCCTTCAAATGTTTAAAAAAAGTATACACCATTCAGAAGATTTGAATGTTTTTAAGTCTCTTGTCATTGCTGCATTTATTTAATGAAAAAATACAGTAAAACAGTACAATTTATTTTATTATCAATGTTGAAAATAGCTGTGCTGCTAAACTGGGATACATTTTTGGGAATTGGTGACTAAAAAGTTCAAAAGAACATAATTTATTTGAGAAAGAAATCTCTTGTAACATTATGAATCACTTTACTGTCAGTTTTGAGTAATGTAATGTATGCTTGCAGAATGAAAGTATGAATTTATTTATTTTAAAAATAAAACCTTACCCCACACCATTGTAGTGATTCAGCACTGTTGTTTGATTTTAGTTAACATGAAAAAAGGCATATTTTAGTAATATTTCAGTAGGTTTTTTCCTCAGTGACAAATAACATATCATCCTCATAGTGTCTGTGATAGTGGTTGCATGTTAATTTCTGTTCAGAGCTGGATGTGTCATAACACACTTCTTTTGACCTAAATAGCCTTTTAGAAGATGATTTGTTATGAAAGCTGTTGACAGTCCCCATTCCCTAATGAGATGCTATGAGTGATACAGTTGCAGAACTTTTTGTATCTCAACCCAAACATTAAACTACAGCAAAAAAAGTAATGCTATGGGCATTTATCTTCACAAATCCCATATTACATAAACAATTGAATTATGTATAATGAGAGAGAAAACTGGAAACTAACCTAACCCTAACTTCTCTTTGTACACACCGCCCGTCGCTACTACCGATTGGATGGTTTAGTGAGGTCCTCGGATCGGCGAGCGCCGAGAAGACGATCAAACTTGACTATCTAGAGGAAGTAAAAGTCGTAACAAGTTTTCCGTAGGTGAACCTGCTGAAGGATCATTAGCATTGTGTGGCCCGACTTGGTCCGGGGAACCCTTTGTGACAGCAGCAGCAGCGGCGGGCGGGGTCGCCTGGGGGCTCCGGCGCGGCCTTCCCCCCCACTCCGCACCAAACGAAACAAGCGAGTCATAATGCACTTGGAAAGATCTTCACCAGCCGTCGCTACTACCTACTACCGAGGTCCTCGCATATGGCACACTTTTCTGGAAACACTTCAGGAATGTCGAAGTCATCATCTGACTGGTTGAATTAAACCGGATTTCCGGGAGATGCGAGTGTCGCTTTTATTTTCGGTCCACCGGGAAACAAAGATTCCGTGGCGCCAAACCCCCTCACGAAAGAAGAACGCCGTTGGGGTTTACAACTGTGAAGACGAACGCTTAGCAGGTTCAACTAAATGCTGGATTTTCAAAAGTATGTGAAATATTTAAAGTTTGTGGCATAGAATCTTTAAAATACATCTGAGAGTTTCACACCGGTTTGTTTTGTGGAGACATGTCCACGCCCCGAAACGTGATGCTATGAACGAAACGAACTATGATTGGTTTTTTGACGCCTCATGGGCGGGCCTTGGCTAATGAAAGCTGGCATATATTCCAGAGCTTCTGCTGTCAGTCTGAAGGTCTGGCTATGCTAGACTATAGATCAACTAACACAGACATTATAAAAGTATTTAAACTACCAAATACATTTGCACATATTTCAGAATCGGAATATCAGATATTTCATAATATAGTGAGTATGTTTGTGAATATTCATAATCAAAAAAGGAAAAACGAAATAAAAGCGATCCATGTGTCATATAGCGCTATTGTGGCTGCGGTGTGTCACATGATGACAAGCATGACGCGTCGCCATGGAAACAATAAGGCTATACATTCTAAAATAACGGTCGCCTAAAAAAAACGTACGCTAGGGGTGTTACATCTCTGTGCTACTGTTTTCCCCTGTGATCTAGTTTTCCCCATTCTGTTTAATTAGTCTTTGAGTTGACCTGTCCAGCCCTCCTTATCTGCACTAGTTCCTGTCCTTTGAGTTTGAGTTTGTCGGTTATTGTTGATGTCTACATATTCGTGCAGCCTGCTTCTAAGATTTCCTTGGATTTTCTCCTTGGATTATTATTAAATGTTTTAACTTTGATATTTCTCCTTCGTCGTGCGCCTTCCTCAGCACAACACGTAACGAATAACCGACCAATACAGAAAAAGTATAGCAGCGTGTTTCCCCTCATTTTGTTTCCCGTTTTTGCTCGGTTTTATTTTATATTATGAATGATCCTGCTGTCCTCGTCATACTGCTGGAGCAGGGAGAGCGTCGCTGCCTTCATTGAGTGGGTACTGGTGTCCTGCAAGTCACATCTGACTGTGGACATCGCAGACGATGACACCAACCCCACTCGGGACCCAGAGCCCAGTTTCTTATCACCCCGCAGCGCGGAGCTGCTTGAGCCCACCACAGACGGAGAGCCAGAGCCTACCGCGGTCGTTGAGCCATCGCCACCTAACGACAGAGCCGCCGATCGTCCCGGAGAAGGAGTCCATATACAGCTATGGAGATCGCGGGGGCTATGGAAAGCCCCGCCCACGGCGCCACCGCTGGGGGTGAGCACAAACTGGACCTGGGAGACTTAATAGATTTTCATTCTGATACACTCGTCCTTCAGCCATCTCCTGAACCGGATGCCAGGGCGCCTTCCTCAGCACAACACGTAACAAGGGGCTCAGCTAGAATATTTTAAACTCACGTGTGAAAGGGTTAAAAACAGAAACAAGGAGACAAGTAGGTCATGTAAAGTTGACCTGTATCATTGTACAAACACATCAAGTGTTCAGTGAGACTGGGGCAAGCTGTCACACTAAATATAGCCTACTTTTAATATTAATTGTGCCATTTTGTTTTCCAGGTTAATAATTGTACACATTTTGTAGCCAAAGCTTAACGAATTTTGTAGTCTCTTGCCCTGTTTCCCTAAATTTTAAAAATAAACCAAAAGAGTTAAAAGAGTGACAACTAGCCTCGGTAATTCCTTAATGAATTATTGGTTAAAATTTCCAATCTATTAAACAATAGTGGATATTTAACTCGAGATGCACATACTTTATCGCTGAACTAACATCTATGTCACATTTGAATTTCCAGTTTTTCCAAGATTTTCAGTGTGTCTATACCTTGTTGATTTTGCTCGACAGCTATTCGGTGAGGTGGGTGACCGTTTTTGACAGGAAGCTGTTTTGGCTGTCGAACTGACAGTGCCTGGAACCCATGCTGGCTGTAATGGCTATTGATGCCTCTAATTGCAGCACCGGTGACATGGCAACACAATCCGTCTTCCTCTACATTTACAGCAATTAGCCCCAGCATTCATCTGTTACAGCAGGGGGGCTCGCTGTTAGCCGGCCACGAGTTCTCCATATGGGAGCTGTCACACACTCACAAACATACACATTACTTGCATACATTTTCAACAGACTCTGTTCCTGTGTAGGTGACCAAGGTCGAGGCTTGGCGATTTTAGAGTCACGTTGAGAAGAGTTTCAGCAGGAGAACAGATTGACATGTCCTAATGAAGTTCTGCTTAGTGCGTGGATGTTCTGACATTTGTGGGTTTCCTCATTGTCACTTTGACTTTCATTGTTCCTCTGCTTTTATTTCAGCACAATGATGGATTTATGACTGTTATCGAAACAGGATGTACTATAGATCTCTTTTGCTCACATTTAAACACAAACATTTCTGTTTTGGGGGGTTTCTGGGTTGGTTGAGAGTAGAGCTGCATGATTAATCGTTAAAAAGATCGCAATCTCAATTCAAACACCCACATGATCTTATTTGTAAATGACAACGATCTGTCTACTAAACCTCAAAATGGAGCAAATCATCGTTTGAAAGTGTTTTTTGCTTCAAATTGGCACTTCAAATAATGTTTGTTGATTACAATGTTGATTACATTGTTTTGCCACTAGGTGGTGACAAGTGATTGTTAAAACTTAGTTTGCCATTGAATCATTCATTCAAGAGATTAGTTCAAAAACGATGATTCATTCAGTAATGTAACAAATTAAGTATTTGTGAGTGAGTCATTGAGTTATTCATTAAAAAAAATCAAAAATTCATTCAAATTAAACATTTGTGAATAGAATGAGGCAATTAATATTTGCTTAGCTCAGAATCATGGAATAATGGTTCTCTATTTAAAAAAACAAAAACAATTGTGATTCTCAATTTATCCAGAATCATGCAGCTCTAGTTGAGAGTCTCTATATATATATATATATATTGACTGAACCAGATTGGACATCTTTTAATATATATATATATATACAGTACACATACACATACATACATACACACATTGTAAACGTATTGACAATCCAAAACAAATACTGTGTGCTCATTATTATCTGTGTGTACATGGTATTCTTTCTTCTCAGGTTTTGAACCAGCAACTTTCAGATTACCAGCCCAGATTTGTAACCACTAAGCTATGATCAGCCCTACCACCATTCTTGTCTGCTCCAATTCTCGTTCTTGTCTGCTCCATGTTATCTTAATCTGAAGTGTGGTATTAAAGCACCCACCCCCCCCCCCCCCCCCCCGCGTTGGAGTTGGCAGAGCTTTTGAGCTGAGCTTCTTGCTGTGGTGACTTCAGTGGTGCTCACCCCTCACCCCTGTGAGCTCATCCTCTCTGTCTTTCTCTCACTTTCTGCTCATTGCTTGCAGTGGCATCATTTCTCAGGCCCAGCAATTGACTCTCATGTAGTAATGTTCAATTTTCCATTTAATATGACATTTATTGGTCATTTTGAACATTAATTTAATCATCTCATTCATGTCCCTAAAATAACACACAAAAACACAATGAATTACAAAAAGTAGGTCATGAGACTTACAAAATGCTGTTTTTTTTTTAAATCATTGTAAAATGTTAGTAAAAACTGTCTAATAACAAACATAATTATCTTTATTTTGACATGCAGATAAAAATGTTTTTTTTTTATCATTTGCAGTGGATAATTATAGTATATGACCTCAAATCCATAGCATTGGCTTAATAATAATAATACTACTACTAATAACAATAGGTTTATGTGTTTAAATGACAATTACAAAATCAGAAATTATAATTAATAATAGAATAGTCTGCTGTATATAAATGGAGTTATTAATTGACTGTATTTATGTGTACTAAAATATGGTCCAAATATTTTGGTTATGGTCTATATATTTTGGTAAAGCTTTTAGCATATATTTTTTTACATTGCTGTTCAAAAACATTTTTTGTAATGTTTCTGAAAAATCTTATACTCACTGCGGATGCATAACAGAAAAAAAAAAAAAAAAACATCAATATTGTGAAATATTTTAATTTAAAAGAACTAAAATTACTTTATGTCAATTTAATAGTATTAGTTTCAAAACTGTTTTCTATATAAATATGTCTTTTTTTTTTACTGTGATGACAATGCAAAATTTTCAGTAGCTGTTACTCCAATATTCAGTATCACATGTTCCTTCAGAAATAATTTTTAATATGAATTTAAGTAACATTTCTTATTGTTATAAATGTAGAAAACGGTTGTACTGCTTACTTGTCACGGTTCTATTTGGTTAGTTTCATTGTCATGGACTTTTAGATTCTTCTCATTAGTTTCCTGTCTTCTTTTGTTCAGTTTTCCCATTTACTTATCAATTGTCATGGTGATTAATTTAATCTCAGAGGTTTTTATAATTATTTCCCTCATTTGCTTGGTATTTAAGTTGCAGTCTTTTCAGAGTTCAGGTGTCGTTAGTGCATGAGTTGTACTTATGCATCTCTCTTTGTTAGATTTACCTTCTGAGTGCGCTAATAAAGACTTTCTACTTGATCTTCTTTATCATCATCTCTTTCAACAACAATGCATGACATACATTTTTTAGTGGAAACTGTTATACATTCAGGATTTCGAGATGGTTTGATGAATGGAAAGTTCAAAAGAACACATTTGAAATAGAAATATTTTGCAACTTTACAAATGTCTTTACTGTCACGTTTAATCAATGTAATGCATCCTTGTTGAATATGTATGTATGTAGGTATGTATTTATTTATGTTTACTCTGACCCTCCCCAACATTTTCGAATGGTAGTTGCACTTATATCATTGGATGTTCTGTATAGTTGAACATTCTGTTTACATTATACTGTAATTCAGATTAATACAGGAATATGCCAGATATCCCAATATTAATCAGAACATTCTTTTCCACATAAACACAATAATTGCAATGAGTCTGAAAATGATGGAAAGGAAACTGGCAAGAGGACTCGAGAGAGCCTCCTCTTTCCCGTAATCTGCGTGTGCTCCTCTCCATGCTAATGTCCTACCTTGGACCTCTCCTTTTCAGACCGTCTGGAGCTCTCGTTCCCCTCTCTCTCTTTCTCCCTTTCATGCTTTGATGCGGTATGAGGATACAGAGAACAAGGGAAACGCACATTAAAGGAGATCGTGAGTGAGTGTGTATTTGTGTGTGCATGTCCATACGCGTCTGTGTTAAGCCGCTGAACCTCAAGAGGCATTTTTATTGAATCTTAAGCTCAAACTCAGTAGATCATCCTCTATCACACTGGCCGCTCTGGGATATCCCAGCATGCCTTTCACCTTACCTCGAACCCATAGCCACGAACCGCCCTCATTCCTCTGCAGCAAGAGCGCTAGAGAGATGGAGGGAGAAACACAATGGTAAGGTAACAATAGCCTTGAAATGAGCAGCTTAAGGGCTTAGGCAGCATTAGAAACAGCACATTTTCTCCCCATAAAACTGCACTCCTCTTACAGGACTCCAGCCTCCTGTCCCTGAACAAACGGGATTGTTGACTTGTTTATTTATTCATCGGCCCTTTGCTGCATGAATTCATCACACGGAGAGGCAGGAAATCAACAGAGAAAACTCAAGTAGGAGACCTTGCAGAAGATCAGAGCAGCGAAACGCCTGACAAATAAGCTGTTTACTTCTTTATGTCTGCACTTCATCGCATTTATGGCTTTGTTCTTTATGTCTGCTCTTATGCGTTCACTTTCCATGCTTTGTTTTCTGTACTTAGCGATTGCTGAGGGGAAAGGAAAAGGACAAAATGATGCGGGAGAGCAGTAGTAGCGAAGGACTAACTAGATAAAGCCAGCAAACAGGCAGAGGAAGTGTCAAAATACAGGGAATATCCCGAATGCTCTTAAAATATTTGAAGATGTCTTGAAAGATGCCTAGGGTTCATGGAGAAGTCAAGGGAGGCAGAAGACAAAAGATAAAACTGAGCTGGTTGCGAGGCAGACCGAACGGCCTCTATTTATATAGGCGGAACACATCTCTTTTCAGTGAGGGTTTAAGGTTTTTTTTTTAGTTTTCTCTGTTCTTTCCATGTTTTTCAAGAACAATATGTCTCATGCCCTCTCTGTTTCCCTCCAGAGAGCTTTGGACCAACAGGAGGATTAATGCAAAACTTTGCAGTTTAAGGACAAGAAGAGTCGCTCTCTTCTGTCAGCTGCATAAAGCCACATAAAGTGGCACTCCTCAACTGGATTAAGAGGATGTGACAGAGGCTTTGACTTCACCTGCTTGGGTAAACAAATGTGTTCCGTGAAATAAGTTTGGTTGTGACAGAATACACAAGAGATGCCTCCACTTTTCTAAGCTTAGATTCATGATTTTGCAACAACAACAAAAAAAGAGAGTACTTTTTTACTTTTTGGAAATTCCCCTGAAAGCTTTAAAGGGGTGATTTCACATACACTCTTAAAAATAAAGGTTCTTTATTGGCATCAATGGTTCTATGAAGAACATTGAGCATCCATGGAGCCTTTCAAATGCAGAAAAGGTTCTTTATAATTAAAAAAAGTTCTTTAGATTTTTAAAATGTTCTTCAAAATGGTTCTTTTAGGAACTGTTCACTGAAAGGTTCTTTGGGGAACCAAAAATGGTTCTTCTATGGCAGTGGTTCCCAACCATGTTCCTGGAGGCCCCCCAACACTGCACATTTTGCATCTCTCCTTTGTCTGACACACCCAATTATATATATATTCATTATATATAAATTCATTTATTGTTTTTGTTTTTTTAGTTGGTTTTTTTAACTCTAAAGTAATAGCTGACCCAATATTTATTCTTTTTATATCATCGTTTACTCGCCCTCATGCCATTTAAAACTTGTTTAACTCTTTATTCTGTGGAACACAACAGAAGATATTGAGAAGAACGGTCTTTTTGGAACAGCATTATTTTAGTATTATATATACTACTATGATATCTGTTCATATTTTGAATTAGCATTCATTTTTATATTTTCAGTTCAGTTTCAGTCATTTTTATGTGCTTTTGTCATTTTTATTAGTTTAGTTTAGGCAACATTATTATTTAACTGTAATATTTATATAAATGTTCATGGAATATATTTTATTTAACATTATTTCAGAAACCATTTTTATTAGTTTAACAGTTTTAGTAAACAAAAACAACACTGATTAAGAACAACATGAGGGTGAGTAAATTATGACAGAACTTTCATTTTTAAATCTAAGAAAGCTATAAATGTGTGTTGCCATGTGTTTGTGTGTTCATCTGTCTGATGTCAGTAATTTGGGAAAGTATCAACTTAATTAGAAAATTGGATTCCTTGTGATATGACTTCTGTGAACAGTGTAAGCACTATGGCTTCCCCGAAATTTACAGTAGTTGCAGAATTCTCAGTTACCAACTTTCAGTGTGTGTATCTATTATTCTGGGGTCTTTTGTCTCTTCAGCTTTTGGCAGTGTCTGAGCTCTCGTTCTGCTTTCCCGTCAGCTCCTCTGTAATCCCATGGATGAGTGGAACCGCTGGAACAGAGGGAGCCGTGTAGTATGGAACAACGCCGGTTTGCAAATTGTCACACAGACAGACTAATCCAGCCTTGCTGACAAATTGGACTTTTGTGTGACCAATGTTCTGTGTCTTCGTGGGGTGTGTATGTGTGTGAGAGAGAAAAAGTATAGATTTGTGTCAGTTATTTAATTAGTCACCAGAATCCAAATGATGTATTTGTGTATAACTATTTAGCATGATTTTTGTGCTGTGTCATGAAATCTTACATGAAGGCAACACGAAGTGGCTTTTGCATCATGTCAGGTTTGCAAACTTTTGAACTCACAAATATAATTTAGTTTTTTTTGTGCACATAATGTTAGATAATTTAGCATAAAAAGAAACAATATTACAGAAACATGTATCTGTAAATTGTCAACAAAATACAATACGATAAAATATTTATTGTAATTTTCACAATAAATATAATTTCAAAGAGACATGTACAGTAAAAAATATTGCATTGAAATTTTTTATATCTACACTGCCATTCATCAAGATATTTTTTGGAAAGAAATTTATACTTTATTCGGCAGGGATGCATTAAATTAATTAAAAGTGACACTAAAGACATTTTTTATAATGTTGTAAAAGATTTCTATTTCAAATAAATGCTTTTATTTTGAACTTTCTATTCATAAAAGAATAGTGCACAAAAACTTCAAGCAGCACAGCTGTTTTCAACATTGATAATAATAAGAAATATTTCTTAAGCACTAAATCAGCAGATTATTAGAATGATTTCTGAAGTATCATATGACTCAGAATACTGGAGTAATGATGCAAAAAATTCAGCTTTGTCATCACAGGAATAAATTACATTTTAAAATATATTAAAATAGAAAACAGTTATTTTAAGTTATAGTAACATTTCACAATATTACTGCTCTTACTGTATTTTTGATCAAACAAATGCAACCTTGGCAAGCATTCAAGACACTTCTTTGAAAAACATTTGAAAAATTCCAAACTTTTGAATGGTACAGTATTATATTTGTTTTTGTAAGTCGACAGCCCCAAAAACAAAATTTTGTCAAATATTTTTATTTTCTTACATTTTCTGTGACCTGTGCAACCCAGTTTGAAAACTCCTGCCCTCTCATTTTTACATTTTCAGCCTGACTCAACAGTAAGTGCTCAAAAAATGGAGATAAACCGTAAATAAGGCAGTTATGATATTTCTTCCCAGTGTTGGATTGAGTCATGGTGCTGTATCTTTCATATGCCTGTGCTTTTTATTACTGAGCTTTTACAGTCACTGCACGCTGCTTGTGAAGACGTATGTTCATCCAGTTAATTCTTCATGTGGAATTATATGCCATATTCTGAATGCTGTGCCTACGGCTCAATTCAGATCAGACATATGTCTACATTTACAAAATGTAATACAAAAATGACGATATATAACAATTCAGTAGAGTTATTTTAAAGCCATTTTATTTTATTCAGCCTCTCTCTCCCTATCTTTTCTCATCCTAAACCCCTAAATCTCCCTCTTCTTTTACCACTGTGTTTTTTAAGTTTTCTTCAAGAGGATACTGCCATGAGGCTGTTCCATTTCTGTCAGCTGTGTACATGGATCAGTGGCTTTGTGTTTTCCCATCACCACGAAGATGAACAAACAACACGGAAAAGAGATGTGGAAGATGACAGACACGAGAGAATCCCGCACATGTCCAGATCCGAGCCTAAATGTAAGACATGTCATTAGTCACGGGTTTCACAACCTCAACATGCGTGTCTGTTTTCAAACGTCTGTCGTACATTTACATGTTTTTATTCTTAAGGACGGTTTTCTTTATATTCCCGCTCGACTTTAAATTGACATGTCTGTCAGTGCAACAATTCACTGTGCATGGTGTCGACGTCGAGTCCATGTTTGAGGATTTGTGTGTGTAAATGTGTGTACTGATCTTAAACCTGAGGTGTCTGTTGAGGAATGAAGGGGGGTACACTTAGTATCTCCCAAAAGCAAATAAAGAGACTCGGCTAATTATTCTAATACAAGCTAATTCACGGAGGAGATTCTCAGAGTTTCCAAACTAATCCAGGATCAGACTGTGCAAATGATCACCGATACAGTAAATTCCTTACTGAATTCAGATGTACTCAAAACTAAGCTCATTTTAGGTAGCTGTAATCTAACAAGAAGATAATGAACTCTTAAAATGTCACATTGGCAGTAATTGAAAAGCACTTTACGTGTCTGCACAGGCAATGTATGGCACACCCACACAAGGACGCCAGCCATTGTGGTAATCAGTCCTCAATCTACTGGTGTCAAGTCCCTTACTAATGTTCCTTGGGTTTAATGTATTAAAGTCATCCGTTAGCTCATTGTGTCTTAAAGGGATATTGCACCCCAAAATTATCTTTATTGTAATTTAAAACTTGAATGAAAAAAGATATTTTGAAGAATTTTTCCACTGTTTTTTCCAAACAATGAAAGTCAATGGGGTCCAAAAAAAAAAAAACATGAAAACAAAAAACACTAAAACATTTTTCAAAATATTTTCTTTTGTGTTCCACAGAAAAAGTAAGTGATAAAGGTTTGGAATGATATGAGGGCACGTAACTTTTATTTTTGGGTGAGCTATCCATTATATTTTTAATATTTTCACATATTTAATCATTTAGTTTAGAGATTGTTTTGGGCTTGTGTATAGCTCTGTGAATTATTATTTTTTTTTTACCAGTCCTGACTCAATTTAAAAATCATTCTAATATGCTGATTTGGTGCTCAAGAAAAAATTCTTGTAATCAACAATGTTGAAAGATTTGTGCTGCTTAATATCAAAACAGTTTTATATATATATATATATATACTGTATATATATATATATATATATATATATATATATATATAGTTATATAAATGTATATATTTCAGAATGAATGTAAAGTTTAAAATAACAGCATTTATTTAAAATATAATTTTTTATAACAATGTAAATGTCTTTACTGTCATTTTTTATCAATGCTTCAAAAAGTGGAATTTTCTTAAAATAAAAAATAATCTTACTGACCTGTTTTGAACAATAGTGTACATGCACTATAGAGGTCACTTGACAATTTATTTTATGTACTCTATGAAATCAAGCAGCGTTAGCATGTTATATTAGCTTAAAAAGTAGTTTTGAAGGACATGTGGGTTGGTAGATTATGATACGAAAATGATCAAATAATACAATTTAGACGCCATTTTAGACATTTTTTGTCCTATGAATGTCATGCAACGTAGGGTTTGTTTACACTGCACATGAGTCTGATTTGGTTTTCAAAATGAATCTTTAGTATTGACTGTCTTGTTGCAAGTGATGCAATCGGATCTGTTTGTATAGATAGTGTAGGCTGCATCAGGTGTATTTACAGGAAATCGGTTGCTATAGTGATGATGTAACACCTGCACGATATCAAGAGACTTTTTCATACAGTACAACAAGTGAGAGTAGCTGTCAGTGTGGAAAGAGAGGATGGAAACCAGGAATACTTGCCTCTGCTCGTGTCATTCATGACATGTCGCTGTGGTGCATGAGACTACATAAGCGAGGCAGTTTATGCATTCATGTATAAACTGTATTCAATGTCACTGACACTTTCACTCAGTCACCTAATAGTCAATGCCACATATTTCACTACATGAGGAAAGAGTAGCGAAAATAACATCTGAAATATTGCATTTTGTATGATGTTACATGCATGTAATGACCTGAATGATTAACTAAGCTCAGACAAAAAATAAAATTAGACTTCAGACCAATAAGAACATGAAATGTGTAAACTTTTAAAAATTAAAACTAAAAAACAAACAAACAAACATGCAGTACTGTTCAAAAGTTCAGTAAGAATTGTATTTATTTATTTTTTAAAGAAATTAATCCATTAATTCAGCAAGCATGCATCAAATCAAACTATATAAAAATAGAAAAGTGTTATTTTGAATGATACAATTTTACAATATTACCGTTTTTACAGTATTTTTAATCAAACAAATACAGCTTTGGTAAGCTTCAGAGACATTTAAAAGACATTCAAAAACTCATAATTCAGACTTTTTTCTTGCACATCTGGGAAAAGAATTGTGAGGCAAACTTGCAGTTGTGGGGAAAAAAAGTCAGAAGTCTGTTTTATATCTATGTCACAAACAAATGCTGAAAAATGTCAGAATTAGGAGATACAAACAGAATTGTGAGATAAACCTCAGTGGCAGAAACTTGATTCAAAAATTTTATTCAGATATGCAAAAAAAAATCTGCCTGTCTGAACAAAGATACAAATAATTTTTTAGGAAGTTCAAAAACCCACTTTGCTCAGAAACATGAGGGGACACATGCCCTACAGTTTGAATAGACATAGCACTTGTGATCCTGTCTATGCTGTACAGTATATGACCAATTTACACTCCATACCAATCTTTTCAGTGCTGGACTGGAAGTCAGTTTACCCTGTGGGCACAGAGTTTTTCCATCTCCAGCCAGACGTCCAAAACAAAGATGTGATCCAGCTGCCCCTTTCCTCAGGCGCTGGATTGTCTGCTCTGAAACTCCTGAACTCACTAGTGCTGTGAAAATGCTTGCAAACAAAGCAGGAACATTTTACTGGGCGCTGATGTATTTTTATAAGGTCTTCACCAGCGATTCAGTTGTCATGGAGATGTTTTTGTCTTAACTGTGAAGTGAATTTAGAATTTCTTAGAGGCATCACTGGGGAAAATGGCATCTATTTTGCTTTGTGTCTATTCAATCTTCTTGCCATCATCTCAAATAGGTAACAAAAGCTTGAGAACGGTTGGCTATTAGTTAAGTGTCACATTTGTTTACCCCAGGAAAGCAAGAATAACCTATAACAATTGTAAAAAAGAAATGAGTTCTTGTATTTTGAAGCATAATGGCTTAACCTTCGCAGTTATCTTTGCAGAAAGTAAGTGGGCAATGGATTACTGTAAGCTTTTAAGTCTGTGCCTTTTTCAATTTCCCATTGCAATTTCAAAGAGTCCAAGGGAACAGAGGAAAAGAAAGAGTTTAGAGGGAAAGGTACAAGGAAAGTTTGGAGATATCCCACCGGGATTTATCTGTGGGGCTGGTAATACTCTCTGCTCAATGTGCCTGCCGACCACATGGTGAGCGAGAGAGAACGAGATGTTGAAGCCATTGATTAAATGCTGCAAAGTGAAAGTAATTCTCTGAGCCCTGGGACCACACCACACTCTCTCCATTATTCATGGAGCTGTACTCTCTCTCCGCCGTTCTCTCACCTTGTCGATGAAAGATGATGAATGGTGAGCTTACCGCAGTAGCCTGAATTTGTTCTGCTTTTATTCAGCAAAAACAGGCCTAAACACACTCGCATACAAACACATACGCTGGAAGCTGCAGCTTCACCTCATGTAATCATTATGTCTCGCATTCTGCAACACTGTGTTTTACAAGTTTCTCGCTGTGCTGATATGAGACCTGTTTAGTGGTCAGCCTTGAATGCAGTCCTAGTCCTGATCAAGGAGGTCTGTAATACTGTGAGTAAGCTATCTGTTTGAATTCCAAATTGTCTCAATTAGAAATGTACATAATATCTGTACTATATTGGTTGTTAGTGTATTGGAATCAATCGAACACCAGGAGGCCATTCTGTGTGGAGCCTGCATGTTCTCCCACAATCCAAAAACGTGGTCCTTCATGAACTGGAGACAGTAAATTGTTTGTAGGTGTGAGTTTGAATGCGTATGTTTCTATGTGTTGGTTTTGTAATAGACTGGCCATCCGTCCATGCTGGGATAAGCTGTTTGGAGAACTGATGGATAGATGTATTAGTCAATATAGCACTTTCTCTGTTTTTACTTTTAAATGATATTGGTTGTCATATAATGCTCACTGTTTTTGAAAGTTAATCCTTTAAAAAACTAAATAACAGTTAAATGTAATCTCAAAATGCAGCAATTAATTAAAAATGTAATTTTTTGTAGTTCGTTTCATTTACTTCATGATTCTCATAGCATGTGGAAATAATCAATATTGTTGTATAAAAAAAAAAAAAAAAGTTGTTACTACAAAATTTGTAGTTTATTTTGTTTTATTTTAATACTTTATTTAATTTTATCTTATTTTACAGTATGCCGTTTAGCCTTTTTCTGTCCCAGTTTAACTTCTGTCCCACAACTTGAGCTCGAGTACACATTTTCTATGTGCCTAGACTGTTGCTGGGTTAAACTATTATTATAATGACACTGAATGTATACTTTAGGCATTTGTGGAGAATGGCTTTTGGCAATTGTGCATATGATCATAGTAATCACAGACCATACTGAAGACCACTCTTGCTCTACATTTTACACACATACTGTGATTTTGAGCGCTATTGAGTGGATTTCTTCCATGCTAGTGGACATAGGGTTAAGGTTAAAAGCTTAAGAGTCTGTTCAGCCCATGCAGAGAGTCGCCATCCTATCTGAATATAATCACAGCAGTGAGCTCTTACAGGAGACATGAGGAAACATGCTCTGTCCTTGCACCAACTGGCTTATGAATTTACAGCTCTCATTAAGTAACAATTTTAAGCTTTTAATTAGAGCTTTGGCGTTTGGCTTTGTGGTTGAAGACCTGGGATGATAAGTGAAAGGATGTAGGGTTAATAGCCTGTAGAAGTTTTGCCCTTCAGAAAGACAGTATTTGTACACTTAAATTGCTTTGTCTCAAATCATGTTAGAATGTTAAAGAAATGCAATAGTAAATGAAATGTGAAAGCAAATATCAGCAACGTGCCACCATGAATGCAGGATTTGTTTAATGTTCAATTTAGAATAAGCAAAACTGCTTCTTGCAATATATTTGTGAAAATGACCTTGTGTGTTGTTGTACAGTGTGGAAACAATTTCCCTGTCACACAGTCATAACACCATTCCCTCTCAATATTGCATGCACATGAAATGACACACACAAACATGGACGTGCATCACATGCTCACACATGCAGATCTCCCTCTGGATCTGCAAAGAAATTTGTTAGTACTTATTTTTTGTGGCACATAGCAATTATCTGACAGATGTCTGTTGAAGCGTTGGCGTAAGAGAATGAACACACATGCTCATACATTTGAATGCTTTGCATTCATTGTTGCTTTTTGCATGCGGTCCTTCACTGTGCTGTGTGTAATGTCTTAATGAGGCACTAATGAGTCTTGTGTACTGTAATCAGCCATGTAAAGTCTGCTCATTTACATCACACTCCTAGAATAAAACATCCTGATGTAAGTGAAAAGACAGATCGTGGAAGACAGATATAGCTTGAGAGAGAAAATCTGTTTATTATCCGTCTGTTACCCTTTACAAGTCTATTTCCATGGCCTTTTACTTATGGTTATTTGTTTGAATATACAGTGCAGTCCAAAAGTCTAAGATATCTTTGAAACAACTGGGATGTTTTTCCATTTAAGTTACTCAATTTATTTAAAGGATTTGGGACATTAAATCAAATTGTATTATATAAAATGAATATAAAATTTAAGATGCTGCTCTATTTGTATATTTCATTAGGTCACCAATGGAATATGCACATTTTTATTTGCATGACATGCATTGAGCACACACACAAAAGAATTTGATGAGGACTGAGTATTCTAAGCTACAAAAAAAAAAAAAAAAAAAAAAAAAAAAAAAAAAAAAAAAGCATCATGAAAGTGGTCCATAAAACTCAATATGATAGGTTTGTGACCAAAATTTCTCAAATTCAATTGAAACTGATTCAATGATTCAGTCCCAGCTCACTCTAGAGATAGATTAACAGTGAATAATGACTTAAAAGATTACCTCACTTACAGAATGAAAATGTATTCACTCATCCAAGATGTTAGTGTCACGGTGCACACACGAGGAGGACACAGGAACACGCAGACGAGGATATAACTTCAAATAATAGTCTTTACTGATGACAGCAAGGCAGGGCAAGACACAGACAGGAACAAGGGAGTAACAAGTAGACCAGACAAAATCAAACTGAACAGACAGGACTATAAATACACAGCTAAATCATAGACAATTAGACCAACACAGCTGGACAAGAATTAACTAATGATTACATTTAACAAGGACAGGAAACAAACCAAATATGGACACAAGAGGCAGGAACACATGACACACGACAGAGGACTGACAGTTAGCTAGATAAGACCCGTATTCCTCGGCTGGGATAGTGTAGAGCCCTTTGAAGCTGCACTGAAATTTTGACCTTCAACCCGTTGTAGGCCATTGTCCACTATATGGAGAAAAATCCTGGAATGTTTTCCTCAAAAACCTTAATTTATTTTCAGCTGAAGAAAGAAAATAATGAACATCTTGGATGACATGGTGGTGAGTAAATTATCAGGAAAGGTTTTTTTTTCTGGAAGTGAACTAATCCTAGCTTCAGATAGTGATCAATTCATATGAACAATTTTTTGATACTTTTGTGGTGTTTTTGTGTTCTTGTTGAAGCATGATCAAATAACTGTTTGTGAAATTTACTAGCAATTTCTGACTGAAACTGTTTCTACACTATTTTTTTCAGTGTATATTTGCAATTTTATATAAATGTGACATTGTAGTCCATTACTTGAATATGCTTTTGTTCAGGGCTGTGGAGTCATGTACACACAGTTAAAGTGGCGCACGATGAAGAGCTGCTTCACATGAAAATGCGATTGGTGGGGTCAGCCTCTCCCACGGTGGGTGGCCTGTCCACTGGAGCCCGAGCACTAATGATCTCCCTCTTACCTTCTTTAACGCCTTTGAAGTGGCTCTCTGAAGATGAAGGCACTCACTCTCGCCTTTCCTCTCTCTTTTCCTGCTTTTTTTTATCATCTCGTCTATTTGCCTGAGATGAGAGAATGTCCTTGCCGTCACCTGGGAGAAGGGAGAGAGAGTTTTCCGCACCCTCTCACGCCCTCATCTCCTCTCCGCAGGTGTGCTGGACCCCCGTGTCACATGCAGGATTACGCTGTCAAATTACCTCCAGGTTTCTTTCTTTCCCCATGTGACTCGGTGCATTTAAAGGTTTTTCACTTTGATGTACTCTGGTGTTACAAGAGGTTAGTGCTGTTGTGCTGATGTAGTTCTGTGCTAGAATCTACCTATCTATCTATCTATCTATCTATCTATCTATCTATCTATCTATCTATCTATCTATCTATCTATCTATCTATCTATCTATCTATCTATCTATCTATCTATCTATTGTTCTGTTGTTCATTCTATCATCTGTATATATATTGTTCTATCGTTCATTCTATCATTTTATCATTTTACTAATCTATCCATCATTCTCTCGTTCTATCCATCTATTCATCCATCCATAAAAATTCCAAACAAGGCTTTGTTGCCAACATTTACATCTGTCCATCCATCCATCCGATTATTCGCAATCCATTCACCAACATTTTGTTTTAAAACAGAATCCTTTTCTACTATAATTAGACTCTAAAATCAATTTTTAAAGATGTACAACTCTGGTTTACACTTCTTGGATAAATCACCAAATGGCAGCATTATAGTTTTCTTTGTACATTATTAGTATTAGTATTTTATTATAAATTACACAACTTTAGGTCCAACACTGTATTTGCAGTGTATCCAGCACTGTGACTGCAGTGGAGTCATTCAGATTCCTGGGCACCACCATCTCTCAGGACCTGTAGTGGGATATTCACATTGACTCCATTGTCAGGAAGGCCCAGCAGAGGTTGTACTTTCTTCGCCAGCTGAGGAAGTTCAACCTGCCACAGGACTTACTGAAACAGTTCTACTCTGCCATCATTGAATCCATCCTCTGCACCTCAATAACTGTCTGGTTCAGCTCAGTGACCAAATCTGACCTCAGAAGACTACGGAGAGTAGTCCGGACTGCTGAGCGAATCATTGGTACAACCCTCCCCACTCTCCAAGAACTGTACTTTTCCAGAGTGAGCAAAAAGGCTGGTAAAATCACTCTGGACCCCTCACATCCAGCACACTCCCTCTTTGAACTGTTACCGTCTGGTCGACGCTACAGAGCTCTGAGAACCAGAACGACCAGACACAGGAACAGTTTCTTCCCTCAGTCAATACATCTCATGAACACTCAATAAATAAATGTGGAACACACAACTAATACATTATCCATTCACCACACTCACTTATTTCATTTTTATTTTCTCATTTCTAATTTGCACATACTTGACCTGTACATACATAGTCGCCTATATTATATATTATATATTGTGTATTTTTAATTTTTTTTTGTTGCTTTGTACATTGGTTATTGGCTATTTCCTGTTATTTTGTTTCATTACCTGTGTCCTGTCCTGTTACTGTCTTTCTGTTGCACTGTGGAGCTTCTGTCACTACAACAAATTCCTTGTATGTGTAAACATACTTGGCCAATAAAGCTCATTCTGATTCTGATCTGATTCTGATTCTGATTTAGAAAGCAAATAATGTAAATTTTTTATGCTGATTTTAATGGAACTTTTTTCAATTATAAACTCGCTTTTAATTCATCTTAAGTTATTATATCTTTCTGACTATCTATAGTCCAGGTGCATTCTGGGTAAAATTCGGTTTAAATTACTGTGCACTGATGCCTAGTACCAGAGCACATATCAAGCATAGTGCTAATCTTTCCGCTCACGCTGCTATGATCATGTCCATCCAGTGTGTATCTGATGCACATGTTCTGGATGTATCAGTGATAGGCATGCATGAGGGCTCCAGTTACTAATCCTCTTGCTGCTGTCTGGTAAGTGGCTGCTGGTGCTGGCCAACATATGACCTGGATGTGGCGGGTAACAGTGAAATTGATAATGGAATATTGGGGGTGGGGACTGTGTGTGTGAGTGGGTGGGTTGAGCAATCTGTCTCCGCACTTCTATATGTGGGTCTGACGTGACAGTGATGGGGGGTTGTGTGTTTTATGTGTGTAAATTGGCTCCGACCTGACAGGTGGGGGCTGGTGCGCTGTTTAATCTGTAACACTGAAGAATGTAGGACACTCCATACATCCATGAACTCAGAATGGCCCCATATGCTTCAATAGGATCATATCATGAAAAATTGAATTTTCTTCGATCACTTAAGGCAAGACACCCCAGGTGAATAGGGTAAAAAAATGGACAGATATCACCATACTTCCTCAGTGGATTTATTACATTAAGAATTGCAAACATTTTTTTGGTTAAACTTTATTTTTAGGTGTCCATGTCACAGTGTAATTATACATTTACTTACTATATGGTTAGGGTTTGGCTTAGGGTTACTTGCGTGTAATTATGCATAATTTACTGTTATTATAAGTGCATGTAATGTATAACAAGGACACCTTAAAATAAAGTGTTACCTAATTTGCATATGTTTACTTTTAAAGTTTTTTTATTAATATTTTGGATTTTGAATATTAGGTTTTATTTTTGTATTTTCTCTTGTATTCTTAAAGTTTTAGTGAGTTTTTTTATTTTGATTAGTTTTAGTTTTTTGATGTTTTTTATTCATTTTTATTTCAGTTATAGTTATTTTTGTACATCAAGTTCAACTTAATGACAATAAGAAATATTACTAGAAAACTATAGCTGAAATAAAATAAGTTTAAGTGTTCATTTAATGCTTAGTTTATTTCAAGATAACAGAAAAAATGTAATGGTTTCAGTTTTAATAATAATAATCGTAGTCAGCAGCCAGAAAAAAAAAATCACTATGTTTTTAGGAATAAAATGCTGAACAAACCCCTCTGTAAAACCATTCAGAATATAGCTAGGAATAAAACTAAAAAGTGTGGTCTAATTATAAATTATATGCTACTGAAGTAGAGATTTCTGGCTTAGTGCATGAGAAAAAAAACATTTTGAGAGTTTTAAATGTTGCCTTTAAAGATAGATTGTAATTAAAAGTTACAGATAGAAGTGCAATGCGATTAAAAGTGTTTTTTGGATGTTTTTTTTTTTCTTCTGCTTGTCTGAAACAACATGTTATGAAAAGCCAAATTGCCCAAAATCTCAAAATTGACCAATGTTTGAATAAATAATGTTTCTTCCGGTAGTTTCTTGCCTTAAAATTTTAATGTACTGTGTAAACATGCTTTATTTAAACTCAAACATTCCTTAGCCATAAGGACCATTGTTTGGACCATTGTGTCTGTGCAATCACAGCTTGGCATGCCAAGCACACATACATCATAAAACCCCCTGCCATCTGCCTCTGACACGTGATTTTGCATCTGTATGTGACTATAGCTCATACACACCAAATCTCCTCGCACCTCTGCTGGACAAAAAGAAAAAAGTGTGTTTCTGCATGATCGAGTGAGTGCAAGCCCATTAGTGATATGATAGATGGACAGCAGCATGAGATAAAGCAGCTCTCCGTAAAAGCGGAAACTTGCATGCTTTGTGTTTCCCGGCTCTCTAGCTCTAATTGAATAGCTGTCTTCTGCGGCCCGATTATGGTAATGGCTCCCTGCAGAACAAAGCCAGGTGAGTGTCCTTGTGATTAGGAAACAGTCGAGAGGGCACATCAGCAAAGAGAGACTCCCGGAGGACAACACCTCGCAGAGGAGGGTGTTCACCTGCCAAGAGAGCTGACGGGGAGGTGTGTGCCTGTCAAGAGTTAGTGTAAACTGTGCTAATACTAGAAAGAGAGAGGTGAAATGTGTCTAGAGGGTGGGACTGTGTGTGTTTGGGTGAGAGAAAGTATTTTGGCACTGGAGGGCATGCGAAGGCTTCTCAAGACAAGATCGGGCATTGGAGGAGATCATCCCAGGTGCAATGTAAACTCCCTCTGCTGTTCTTATCCAAAGTCAAGCAAACTTTTTTTGTCCGAGCAAAAATAGATGAAGTAACTAAATGTAAAGTGTAAGTTATTAAAAAGTAACTTACTTATTCACTGAAATGTTGTGTAAAAGCAATATTACACTTGCAATCATGTTCGAGGGTGCATGGTAATTATATTAGAAACAACAGCACTCTTGTGTGCAATAGCTAGGGCTTAGATATAATATTAAGTAATATAATATATTAGGTAATATATACAATAATGTGTGTTCTTAAAACATAAATCAAACAGTATTTAATGAGTTTTATAGAGGAAAAATAAATTAGATCTTATCTGAACATATAGCTCACAATAATTTTAATATAACTCATATATTACCAGAGTGAGTGAGAACGAGACGCTGCTAATTAAAATGCTATACTTCAGGTTCAGTTTGATATTAGAAGGACATTATTGTCTCAGTCAGACCCATCTCCCTAAAATATACACATGTCTGTATTACTGAAAGCATACACACACTCTTCAATCATACTTCCATACACACACTGTTCTGTGGGATAATAGAATTAACAGCATTGGGCTGGAGTATCTAAAGAAACAGAGACGATTAAATTGACAGCTCCGGTAGGCAGTGCCAGCGGCTTGACATCTACATATGATGGATGGCAGACATGATTTCCATTTAGTGTCTGTATTCATATATAGCATTTGCCCGGGCTCTCTAGCCATCCGCCAGCAGATGAGAGGAGTTACAAAGGAGAGGAATCTTCATGCACAGATTAGTGTGCTGGGAAATGGATCGGCGCATGATAGGAATCTAGCTAAAGTCCATTATTAACTCGGCAAAAGATGGATAATGAGTTATTGTCTGAAAAAAGTGGGTTGGTGTCTATATAAATAAAAAGGGACAGTGAAATAATAGATGAACAACACACAAAAAAGGAATGCATTAATGAAGAGCATTTTTCAGGTCTGTATTTTTGTCTGAATTATTTAAAAGCATTTGGATTTCAGAAAAAAGAGAAAATGATAAGGGAAGGCAAAGAGACAAAAAAAGCACGGGTGAAGAAAGACGTGGCAGGAAAATAATAAATCTGGCTTGTAAAAAGAATATTATTAGCATTTAACGGCTCAGAGAAGAACAATATACATATAACTACATTCACATCACATACAGATGCATGTAAAGACTATATAACACTGCCACTCTTTTTTCACCCTTGTTCAGAGTTTTTTATGCAGTGAGAAATATGCAAACTTACTTAAAACAAGATATATTTACTTGAAAAGTGAAACTACCTAAGATCATGAGATTTATTTTCAGAGAATGTTCTGCTTTATATAAATTAAATATAAATTAATACATTTATATGTAATAAATGTTAATGCACTCAAATGCTGGGTTAAATACAACCCAGTGCTGGGTAGATCACAGAACAGAACACATGCTGGGTTGTTTTTCAACCAACATTTGGGTCGTCCATATTTAACCCAGCATTTTTTAGAGTGTAGAATTTCTACATTTATTTACACTGTAGATAGATTATATCTCTTTATAAATTATTGTAACAAAGTTAAAATGCATTATAATAATTGAAAGTTTGTTTGTCATGTTGTGATGCATTATACTTTCTAAATGAATAGATAAGTATTATAATGTATTATAACTATGGTTATAATTGATCATAAGATCATACAATGCATTATAAGGTGCATTACAAGGCATAATCAATGTATTAAAACTACTTCTATAATGCATTATACATAAAGGCTTTGAGTAAAGTGTTACCAATTTGTTTAATATACATTTTAATATAATTTCTACACACACTTTCACACACACAGAGGGACGGACGGACGGACGGCTAGATAGATAGATAGATAGATAGATAGATAGATAGATAGATAGATAGATAGATAGATAGATAGATAGATAGATAGATAGATAGATAGATAGATAGATAGATAGATAGATAGATAGATTGTCTGTTTATTTTAATATTAAATATTAAATGTATATTTAATCTAAATTTTAATATAAATTTGTAGATAATACAATATGAGAGAAAATAACAATTAAAACGTTTTATGATTTGTTTCTTAAAACGAAGCAAAATAATTTGCCTACTTATTTCAACATACTTTATCTCAATTTGTTTCTTAAAATTATATTGTTTTAAGTTCAGATTTTTTTTGCAGTGTTAATCAGTGAGCAGTGAGTGTCTTTATTTCTGGTACATAGTGTGCAAGAGCTAAATGTGACACCAAGCAGCTCAATGTAGTGATTTCCTCTCATGTCATTTCTCTATATAACACTGAAACAGAGGTCAGCCCGGTTTGATAACCTTTCCTAACGCCTCTGTTTCCATCCTTCCATCTGAGCAATAATATCCTGTCAGTAGCAGTGTAAAGCTGACTAAGTCCATCAGACTGATAGCAGCCTTGCATCTGAGGGCTTTGTGTTCTAGCTCAAAGAAGCTATTGACTGGTAACAGGAGTGTTTTATTGCAGTCATTCACCGTAAAAGCAATTGCTTCTATTACATGTTCTGTTGGAATTGTGAGGGAATGGGATTTGTTGCCCTATCTCTTCAGGAGCTTCTCTTCCCGCTGCACCTTAAATGGGAATAATCTCTTCCCAGTATTCAGAAGGTATGGATGGTATAGAGCAGAACGATACAGGAATGTATGTTGGTGACATTTTTGCAATTTTTACTTTTTCTGTGGTAACTCTAAATATTCCTCTAAATTAAGAGAAAGAGAAATAAAAAAAAAGATAAAATTTCTCAGAATGCCAGATCTCCAGGTCATGGCGATCCACAAGTATTTATACAGAAGCAAGGGCATCATTCATAGTCATATTCATATGTGGCTATGATCTGTTCTTCTGCATGGATTGATCTGCAGCTAGCTCGTTGATTTCACGCTCACCGAGCTGGTATGAGAGCGTTTGTGAGAAAGAGAATATGAATATGTTCTTAAATATAGCTTTAGGTGATTTTGCATTTTGGAGTTCAGATCTTAGGGGGCAAGTGCAAGCAAGACCTCCTATTGAGTTTTGAACATGATTAATTCATGGACTGTCCTTCACCATCTAAATTTCTCAATTAGAATTTGATGCGTGTCTGTGTGGGAGTAGAAATAGGTGGGAGCGAGAGAGAGAACACAAATGCTCTTAAAGAAAAATTCAATAAATGCATAATCCATAAATGAGTTTTTTTTAAGAGGAAGTGTACTTAGATGATTCAAGTGATCAATGTTAAATTTCATAGAGACAGGCTTACAAAAAAGTCCTTTGGCAGTACCACAGTGCGGCGATGGTATTGTTGATTGTTCCATGGTACTAATGAATGCAAGTAAAGTGAGAAACTTTCTGATAATTTGTCACTGTTTTGAAATATGATGCTGAATGGCTTAAACCCACACACTAGATATTTAAATAGATTTCCAATATACTATGTTTTTTTTTTATTCACATACTGTATATATATATACATGCATACATACAGTATGTGTATGTACATGTATAGGTATATAAATATAAATATATATATATAAAATCAACAAAAGTGTGAGGTCAGTAAAACATCACTTGTATTCAGCCAAGACGCATTAAATTGATCATTAAATTTATCAAAAGTAACAGTAAAAACATTTATAGTGTTCCAAAAAATTCTGTTTCAAATAAATGCTATTCAAACATTCTATTCATCAGAGTCCTGAAAAAAGTATAACTGTTTACACAAAATTATTAAGCAGCACAACCGTTTTCAACATGATTATAATAAGAAATAATGAGAAATATATAATGTCTATATATATATAGAGAGAGAGTGAGAGAGAGAGAGAGAGAGAGACCACATTTAAACTGTTGTACATTTATACAATATCTCCACAGCTACTTGAAAGAATGCCATATAATTGAATAGAAAAAAGCATGGTATTTCTGTATCCAAATTTACCAGTGAAACTGTTTGGTACTTGACAGTTAGTGAGAACTGCTGAGTGTCAGTAATTGTCTTGTGTCTGCATGTGTGCAGCCATCTAAAGGTTATTCTGTTAGGACACATAGTGCCTTGGCATTCAGAAATGGCCTATTTTACCCACTGAACAGATGTCACCAGGGCCCGTCCGCTCCGCTCCAAGCTGACATTGGGAGTTTGGCCTTGGTTGCCAGTTTGCAACCTGTCCAGTTTACCCCTGCCCTGCCCCACATGCCAGCCAGTGCCTCAGTGCCAGAGAGGGAGAGACTTCACCTCTCTAATTTGCCCTCACTGCAGCTGCCAAACACACTCACACTCTGTGGGAGAGCAGAGAGAGAGAGAGAGAGAGAGGAAAATAAACAAATGAATACTTGAAACTTGAGAAAATAGAAGTTGTATTAGATTGGAACTAACTTTAATATTGCTTTTTTAATTATAAAAAAAAACACTTTATATTTTTGTCATAAAAATAAAATGTAAAAATTATTTTATTGTATTTTAAAAAATTGCTACTGTGTTTTTTTGTTTTGCAAATTGCTTGTGTTTTTCTTAATTGTAAGTCCCTTTGGACAAAAGCATCTGCTAATTGAGTAAATGCTAATGTTTTCTTCATTATACAACACTATTAAGTCACAGCATTTGGCAATAATACTAATAGACAATCAGATTATGGTGTTGATGGGTGCACAAAGGTTTTTCTGACAAAGGCTTCGTGACAAAACTACTATGTTGTGCAAACAAAACCACAGAGAGAGAAGTGGTGGATGTCATGAAGGGAAATAGAATGATAGCTTTAATGTGAGCCAACCTCATCCTATTACTGTAAGCAGCCCCACCTCGCATTACCGCATCTGCCTGGCAGCGGTAACCAGAACTCTCGGACCGCGCTAAGTGCATTGAGCTCTGCCAAATATACAGACAATGAATAGACTCGAACGCTGAAACCAGCAGAAGCCTATAGCAGGTAAACCAGAGAGGAGCGCACAGGGAATAAACTGACCGCAAACTGACCGGGAATGGGCGCGCTGACACGGAGCATTGCCTGGAAACCCACCACACATTGTCTAGACGACCCTCGACCTAACCTAATGTAGGATAACTGATGGTACCTGATGATCAGGGTCATTAGGGTGGACGTCACAAACAAGCCTCCCTTCCTCCCTCTCTTAGCAACACCAGCTGTGACCCACACTTTTTAGTGCTTTTTCCTGTCCAAATGAAATTCAGAATCAAATCATATTATAAGATATTTAAAAGAAAACTATCGTTCAAAAGTTTGGGTTGGGAAAAATTTTAAATGTTTTTCTTATGCTCACCAAGACTGATTTTATTTTGATCGTATAGTAAAAACTTTAATTTTAAATTTAAATAATTTAAACTTTTTCATTTGCATATATTTTAAAATGTAAGGACTGTTTGGTGTAATTTCAAAAGAACAGCATTTATTTGAAAGATATTTTTGTAACAATGTAAAATCCTATTATGTTTGATCAGTTTGATGTGTTAATATGTTTTTGCTAAAGTTTCATGATTAATTTTTAAGCAGTTTAATTTGTCACTGTGCTGAATTAAATTATTAATTTCTTAGAAAAATTAAAATAAGAAGAAGCAAAAGAAAATATGACCGGCCACCAAAAAGTTTAATATTGTTTATACTTTAAATTTGAACGAAATGGTTTAAAGGCATATAATGAAAAAAAAAAATTATTCATTCTAGTGAATCATTTTGTTTGAACAAACATTTGAAAATGATTCACTGATTGGACTGATATACTGACTGTGTAAGAGTGCTTTTGTTGTATTTGGTATACATGTGCTTGTTCAGTTTTGATACTACCCCTCTAAATGATTTTTTATTGTTATTATTTTATTATTTTTCATTTATTATTATTATTATTATTATATATATTTTTTTTTGCAAACAAGTGAATGGTAAGTGAATGGTAACAGAGTCGTTCATTCTGCCTCAAACAAAATGTATAAGAAAAATGGTGATTACATTTTTGGTGGACTGTCCCTTTAAAAATAAATATGTTGCATGAATTATATTTGTTGACTATTAATCTGAATATCTATGGTGGACAAATCCCCTATAGTGGTCAATGGCGGTTACAGCCCTAGGCCTGAGGTGGTAAATATGATTTCTTAAAAGCTCAGCTGTAATGAGATGGTAAAAATACATTCTGATATTGTCTGGCACAAACTGCACTGTTTTCTGAGAAAGAGGCAAACACCAAAGCCTTATGTGATTTGTCTTGTGTATGCGAGAGCGTGTGTGTAATGCGCATTGATATATGGATCAGATATAGAAGCGATGGCTCTGTGTGTGTGTAACCTCTGGCAGGACAGGAAGCTGTCAGCCTCGGGCTGCTGTGTCTCATCCACTGTGACGGGACGGTGAGCGCTGGACTTCCTGTGTCGAGCCAGCAACACTCCGTTATTCTGCCGTCACCCGTCCTGCCAGATTAGCTAATCTCATCACTGCTCTTAATGGAGGCAAGCAAGGATGACAAATGAGATTAGGCCATCGATTCATGTCTGCTATTTAAGCATTATGCTGTTTTCTGAATGAAATGAAGCTTTCTTAAAATGAGGGAAAAGCTTTGCTGAGAAAAGGACTTGAGGAGACACTGTTCTCGCTTCCCGATGTGCAGGACTGCATTATTTGCAATAGCTATAAATGACATTTCAGATTATGTGGCTTGTTGTTACTTTTCCTAAAATTGACCCAAAATTTATATTCTGTAATCATTTACTAACTCTCATGTTGTTCCAAAACTGTATGATTTTCGTTCTTGTGTTGAACATAAAAAAAAGAAAAAAAAAATCTACAGATTTTACCCATACAAATTAAGTTTAAATGTTTTTTTTTTTTTTTTAATAATCACTTAGCAAACACTTAAAACCTTTTATTTTTGTATAATTTCTATATTATTATAGTTCTTGTTATTAGGAATGTGATTTTTACTGTTACATTTTGTTTTTACTTTAATTTTAGTTAAAGTTTTAGTAATTTTATTGTGTGTTATTGTCATTTTTATTTGTTGTTTTAAAATATTTTGAAACAATTTTCACTTAGAAATTGCTGGTACATTTCACAATTAATTACAAAGACTTGATTGTACACATTGAATTAAACAAAAGAATGCAATTGCATTTCTTACTATCCATACTCTAATAATCTCTGTTGCATTTACAACTTTGAAAATCATTTTTACACTGTATAGTTTCTATTCCATTTGATTTATTTTTAGGTGTTTTAATACTTCAAGTTAAATTAGGCTAAATGAAAATTAGAAATGTTGCCTTTTCGCATTTAAGATGAATTCAAATAAGTTTGTTTTTTTTTATATATATATATTTCATTGTATTTCAGGTTTGTTTTAAGTAACAAAAATATTTGGCAACACTTTACAGTAAGGTTTAATTTGATCAAATTAGTGATCTACTTGTAGATAGCTTGAACTAACAATGAAAAATACTTGTAAAACATTTATTAATCTTAGTTAATGTTAGTTTCTGCATTTACTAATACATTATTAAAAATCTAAAGTTGTATCTGTTAATATAATTTAATGGACATGAGCTAACTAATGTTAATATGTATTATGAAATACAGTAGCAAACGTCTTGTTCATTGTTAATGTTATTTAATGCATTAATTAATGGAACATCATTGTAAAGTGTTACCAAATATGGTTTTAGTTCATGTTAATAATCTTGCCCTGCCTGGCACCCTTTAACACAGTGCAGGTCACTCTGTTCCTCTCTCTTACTGCACAGGAACACACACGGATCTAAATGTATAACAATCTAGTGCTCTTGGCAGGCTGCTGGGTGGCTTTGTGTTGGTGAAGGATGTAAGACATAGATGTGGCTCCCCAGAGTGCTTCTCAGAAGTGTTAAGTGCCTGGCATGTCAAAACAAATATGTTTTTGATGAACTTAATGAGAGGAAGATGCTGAAGTACCTCGAGCTGTAGAACCAAAGCAAGATTTTTCCTTGTGCACCTTTTCAAACAATAACTCGCTCATGTGTGAGAGAGAGAGAGAGAGAGAGAGAGAGAGAGAGAGAGAGAGAGAAAGAGAGCGAGAGCGAGAGCGAGAGAGAGAGAGAGAAGAGAGCGGGAGATTTGACAGCCAAGTTGCTTCAGGGCCAGTGGATCTGATTTCTTGATGTGGTTTCATGTTCTTTTGCATTTTAACACATGAAAGGTGAGCAGCTTAGTATTTGCATATTGTCACAATATAGCCTATTGGTATGTTTTTTTGCTTGGAGATAGTATAGATTTTTTTTTAATTGTGGATGCTTATTTCTCTTATTTTTACATTTACATTACCTCTGCCACTCTAACACTCATTTACGATTATTTAAAAATGCTAATAATTTAATAACACTTTAAATGTAATTTTTTTAAGCAATATCTTTTTTAAATAATTATATTTATTCAATTTAACTATGTAAAAGTAGATATTTTAAAACTTTAAATTACGTTGTGATGCCTAAATTCAGTTGTAGCATTTAAAATGATTGATTTTTGTTTTTAGTGTTGTATTAAAAATTGATTTAGACAAAATAACATTTTAATATTTGTCCTTTTTTCTGTAACGTGAAACAAAAAAAACATATATATTATTTTGGATGATGTTTCTATCTGGCATCTGCAGCTAATTGCTTTTTTCCTTGAGTTGTTGTTAAATTATGATGTAAAAAATATAGTTTATGCACTCTGTTACATTTTAATGTGCTTAAGAAAGTTCAGCTAAAGTTTGAGAGCAATGTTTTCATTCATAGTTCTAAAAATTCCCTGACACAACATCTTCCTGAACCTTGAATATTCCAGCTTCATTTGCATATATTTTGCAGCTCTCTTGCCTCCTTTGCCTTTTCAGGAGCATGAATCTTTCAGTGCCTCAAATCTCCTCAAAATATGTCATCAGTCTCCAACTAGCCTGTTTATTTGCTCCTTTAATTACTGGGAATGTAATTAATTATGTAAATATTTCTGTTTTCACAGGATATTGAGTGGTGCGCAGGATAAATGCCGGTAGCGGGAGAACTGTTGACATATCCACTCATTAAACAATACAATAAAGACTGCCTCAAGTACCCGTCCCTGCTTGTTTGTTAGCTCGTGTCCGAGATTTAATTGATGTTCCCAGGCTCCGCTTTCGTTCAGACAGCTATTGCTCAAAGGTTACCAAAAGTTCAGTCTAAACTTCTCAAAGCGTTGGAGCTCAAGTAAAAATGTGGATTTTTTTGAAGGTGGTGGAATGTGGATGCTAGAAAAGAGCAAATATGTTCTATATTGGTCCATATGGACCTGCATCAACAAACTCAAAGCATCTTCTCAAAGTCTGAGAATAACAAACCTTGGTGTTTATTGGCTTGGGCCTATAACCACTGAGAGCTATCAATGGTAATCTATTTGACAGTGACGTTTTGAAGAGTGCTTTGGAGAGCTGTTATGCTTGATGTGTCAAGATATTGCTTGGTAATAAAGATGGTGAAAGAAGTATATATAAAAAAACAGTACTATGGCAACCGTTTTAGCAATCTTGGGGTTGAAGATGGATGTTGTCGTGATCAGCAGAGAAGTTATTTGACCAGAAAATGACCATTTTATTTATTTTGTTTGGAATGACTCAATAGTGGTGGCAATTTTTCAGAGCTCAACGTAGAAGAGTGAGATACAAATAAAAGGAGAAAGATGTTTTGATTCGGTGAAGCATCTGCGGCTAACCTCAGCTTTCAGCTAGTATCAGGTTGTTATTGAGGATAATGTCTGGAATCAACTTATTTCTCTTCAGAACTCGGAAGGCATTTTTTGATGTATGTCTATGAAGTGTATGACCCTTTTTTTCTGGCACTTAAATAAATCCCAAAGATTTATTTGTATTAAAACAAACTTTTTGTTATGTGGAGGTCACACAGAAACGTGGAATCCTTTTATGTTTTCTTTATAATTTTTGCTCTTTTTCAAATGCTTAAACACTATACAAGTATTTTAGGTGTGGTGGAAATGTTAAAGATGGAATTCTGTCAATATATACATTAAGTAAAATTGGCACATACCTGAATTCTAAGTATTTTTGATGTCAGTGATCTAAGGAAAGCAAAATAAAAAATAAAAAAAATCCTGAAGCTTTCAGAAGGACGTCCAATTTGCAGACCTACTAAATACAATATAAGAATATGGTTCAAATTCAGAAATAGGTCCATAGAGAATACCTCCGCATGCAAGCACTGTGATATAAGCCTAAATATTTCAACGGTCATGTCCCTCATTGTTCTTTTACAAGCACCCAGTATCAGGGGAAGAATACAAACTGACTGCCCAGCAATGGCAATAGGCTCCTTTGTGTCTTTCTCTCTAGAGACTCCTTTTCCTCAAGTCGTTCTATCCATCGCTCTCCATTTCTTTCGCAGACCTTATTTAGTTTATTCCTTGACCTGGATTCCGAGACAGACCCTTCCACTGGTGTCTCCTGGTACAATATGTGTATTAGAAGGATCCAACCACAGTCCTCTTTGATCAAAGGCCATGACTGGCTTCAAATTTGTTCACCGGCGAGGAGAAACCATGTAGGCAAGGGACAATAGGATGCAGTACACTTCCAAGGGTGTCGGAATTGATTTGCTTGGGAAACGGCAAGTCGAGGCTGATTTGCACTTGCTGCATATCCATCAAGACTCATGGAAGATGTAATTTTCTCTCATGGTGAAAACCAAAGATGGGTTCAAACGAAGACAGATCTATTTGACTGTGGCATGGTGATTCAAAGCATAGTTGTGGAATAAATTCTGTCTAACAATTGCCAACTCGGAAGTACCAAAATAAAACACACATGCATGTAAACTCACACGTGTTCAGTGACTGTATAGAAAGTGGGAACCACGGCAACAAGGCAATTTATCTTTTCTGATAATTCCCCATATGCATCTCCAGAGACACCCAGCCCATGCGGACAAATCAACACATTTTTCACTCTCCTGCCGTCCTTTTCTGTCTTTCCCCTATTTTCTCCTCCATTGATTCCAACTCATCTTTGTGTTTTTGCTATATATATATTTTTTTTTTTTTGAGAAAGAGAGAATAAATGTGAGTCTTACTAATGAATAAATTCAAGCTTCATTCTGAATTACTTTATATATAACTATTTGAACCATTCCGTGTTGTTCCATCTATTATACATCAGATCTCTTTAAATTTTATTAAGGAAAATCCTCAATGACATGAATAAAGATGACATAAAGGAACAGTACACCCAAAAATAAAAATTTGCTGAAATGCCAGATTTGGAGAAATTTGGCATTACATCACCAATGGATCCTCTACAGTGAATGGGTGCCGTCAGTGTCACATGTGTGTGTTCCCGTTGAGTTCAGTTTTGCCCTTTTTTGGTTGGTTTCCGGTCATTAGTTAATCATTGTTTATTCTATTCACCTGTCTTGTATTAATCATCTCGTTTGTTCCTTTGGTTCCTGTCTTTTATAAGCCTTCAGTTTGTGTATGCCCTTTGTCTCGGTTTAATGTTTACAGTGGAAAAGTGTGTTGAAGCCTATTAAATACTTCCTTCATCTCCATGATTATCTACAACCACTAACCGTTACACTCAGAATGAGAGTCCAAACAGCTGATAAAAACAAGGAATTGACATGACTTCCTCAACAAATTAGTCATTAAGACATTTTTAACTTCAAACCATTGCTTTCGCCTAAAATATCAGTCCTCTATCCATAATATTGCTTTCTGCAGTAAAAATGTTGTCACGTCTGATTCAGGAGAGAAATATGCTGAGATCAAGGACTGTTTACAAGCAGAAACAGTCTAAAGCAATCTAAAGAGACATGTCAGTGGTTTTTGATGTGAGAAGACAAGAGGAGATGGACTTTTTCTTTGTAGGAAGTGTTATTAAGGATTATGGACTTGTATTTTGTCCAGAAGCTGTTTTAAGGTTAGAAATCCCTTAATGAAGGAATTGTTTCTTACAAATACACAGCTTTCCACTTCATAAGACATTAATTGATAGACTGATAGATGTAGTGTTGGTGACCATTGGTGACCAAGTGATGTAACACTACTTTTCTCCAAATCAGTTTTGATGAAGAAACAAACTCATACATCTTGCATGGCCTGAGGGTATGTAAATCCTTAGCTAATTTAAATTTTTGGGTAAACTATTCTTTTAATTACTTTTAAGAACTCAAACTAGTGAAATTTATAGCATTGATTTGGTCGCCCCTTTATAAATAAATAAATCAATAATTGCATACACAAATGTTTGTTTGTTCTGGCACTGACAAGGAGTTAAAATAAGAAAATCTCCTGTTTAGCCAAAACCTGCAAGCGGTTAAATTACAAACAGCAGTGGATTTTTACTGATATCCTATCGCTGACACTGTGCGTGCAGGTACAAATAACCCAAAGGCTATTTCCCTGCCATTCAAATAAAACACGAACGTTTCATGACAACACACTCAAACACACACATACCCCCCAATGACAGTCTGTGCCCCTGTCCATCTCCTTAATCCACCGTCACTATGAGAGAAAAGCCTATCTAGGGTGATATTTGAGCAATGGTTGTTGGCTAGCTGTAAGTCCTCTTTGGTAAAGGATATAACTGGGATTATGTCCGCCTTTAGAACAGGGAGATGAATTCTCCTAGTTTGAGCATCTCCAAATGTGGCCGCCGGGATCATGCTAATATTTATGATTACTTAGCTGAGGTTCTTATCTGCAAACTGCCACACTGCACCCGGAATAATTCTGTTCTACTGCAATATCTCACAATCGATTTTTTTCTTTAAAGGATACAAAATAACACAATATTCGGCTGGTAGCCTCGGTGCTTAGCAGGAACAGATGAGGGTTTGAGAAGAGTGTGGAAAAATTGGAACGTTACATGATGATGATGGAGTGACAGGTGAAGGCCTAATTATTAACCTGGTTTTGGGGGAAATTTACACAAGCATTACCCCACATACTAACTTTTTTTTTCCCTTAACTTTTACACAAACTATATAATTTATGCACTATATCATTTAAATTTAAATTAATTTAACTAATATTAACTTATTAATTAATACAAATTATTAATTTTAATTGAATTAATTTTAAATTTAACATAACTTTTACATTTAAATTTAAGTATTAATGTAATATTATTGAACTATACTGAAAACCAAAATACTTCAGTTCAGCTAAATAATTCACTGGCATTCATATTACTTCCATCTTTGATGTAGGCACTAGCGTTGGGAACCAAAACTTTACTGTAGATTCTCTACTAAAACTACAGCTTGAAACAACAAAATGTAATTCACGCAAAAATGAAAATTCTGTCATTAATTACTCAACCTCATGTCGTTCCAAACCTGTAAGACTTTCATTCATCTTCAGAACACAAAATAAGATATTTTTGATGAAATCTGAGAGCTTTCTGACCCTCCATAAATGCAACTACCACATGGTTCAACCTTAATTATATGAAGCTACAAGAATACTTTTGTTGAGCAAAACAAAAATAATGACTTTGTATGATGTGGTATTCTCTGAATGCACGGTGACTGACAAGGAAGTGGAAGTGAAGTTAAGTTATTCTTCACGGAAGTGAAGTTGTTTTTTTTGTTTTCTTTGCACAAAAGTAAGGTTGAACCACTGATGTCACATGGACTACTTTAACGATTTCCTTGCCTTTCTTGGCCTTGAACATGGTAGTTGCGCTGTTGTCTATGGAGGGTCAGAAAGCTCTTGGATTTCATGAACGACGTTTGGAACGACACAAGGGTGAGTAGATAATGACAATTTTCATTTTAGGGTGAAGTATCCCTTTAATGAATGATTATTTTTTTGGTCACTCAAATACACAAAGCGCTACTAGTGCATTCCGACTCCTAAATGAATGATTCTTAAGAGCCAGAACTTTTCAGTGAATCAAAAACATACAGTGTAACCAGTGTCGTTCAATTCACAAATGAATGACTCTGAGTCACAGTTATGTGTTTTGTCAGTGTTATTTAATAAAAAAAGAAGAATTTCACTACATTTAATATGTATAAAATAGATATGACCAATTTTATACTATATAATGTATTACAATACAATAACATATTATATAATATAATAAATTATATAATTATATATAATAAAATATTATAATTTGTAAATCTGTGAAATGACATTAAAAAGTCTCTGTAAACACACCTTTTGCAGGAAATTATTAAAAAGTTATTATTTAATCATTTGCCAATGGAATTTTTATTTCTTTATTCTATGTATGTATTCCTTAAAAGTGTTAAAAGAATTGTTAATGAAACCATTGTTCATTGTTCATGACTCCACTTGAAGGCTGTCCCTGTCAAGTCCCTTGTTTATTTCGTTTTTTTCCCACACCCACACATCCACTTTCACTTGAAGTATAAACAGAATATGGATGCTTTGGTTCCTGTTGAGTCCCAATGTGCTACAACACATTGACCTTCAAAATGTCTGTTTGGCTCTGCTGGTAATTAGAACAACCACACTTATTAGCCAACGACTGTCAACCTCCTGTGATTTTGTCGGTTTTCCCAAGAAGCTTCACATACCAGTGTGAGCTAACATGGTTATACATGAAGAACATCAAAGTGCTCGGCAGAACAGATGGTTGTGTATGCAAAAAAACTAAATCTAAATAATTACCCACAATTCCCTTCTCGGCCTTGGACCAGGCCCTTTTGGTTGGCTCTCATTAAAATGTCAAAATGTAGAGACTCTTTACAACGTATCTCATCTTTACAGAAGGGACAAACAGCGGGTTGAAATGATAGCGTTCCCCCGTGTCCATTTAAGAGTTTGTAGTCATTCTCCCTGGTGCGGTGTCTCTTACAGTGCCACATTAACACCTTCTCAGCTCACTGATTCCAGAGCTCCTTTTTTAGGGAATCAAACACACTCAGTACAGCACAACTGGGAATAACCCCCCTGATTTCTCCTGGCTGTAAGGGGTGAGTGTGTGTGAGTTCGTCCCCTGAGACTGTCGAGTGATTACACACATATTACAGTGTGCGAGCTCCCATGTCACATTAAAATTGCGCTTGCTCCTAATAGCATCTTTAGCCACCTTCCTTCCACCCCTCCCTCTCTTTTTCTCTCCTTTCCTTTCTTTTTCTACCTGAATGACTGTGAAAATAACCTCTGAACAAAAGGTCAAGTGATCGTATTTTTTTTTTTTTGCTTCTCTACAGTCTTCATTTTTTTATTTAAGGGCCAGAGCTACAGTATAGAGTGCTTCAAGGTAGCCTAGCATGAAATTGTAATGCCGTGATAAACAATAGGTGCAGGCTTCACTGTTACACAGATGCAGAGTGTGGGTTTTCCGTAGGTGTGGGGCAGTAATGCACATGTATAATTTCACAAGGACCCACATCGCCCTGCAATCATGTGTGTTCAAATGTGCACATGAAATTGATTCTGTGCTGAATGAACTGTGGTTCTATGGTATTAAAAAAATAGTAAAAAAGTGATAAAGATATTTTTGAAACCGTATTATAATATGCAAATAAAAAACAACAACAGTGTCTCCCTGTTCGATGTGAACTCATTAATTTTCAAAGTGAGCTGGCGCCTTCAGGTGAAATGAGCTACAGGCGACAAGATGTTGGCATGTCCAGTGACGTGACAAAGTTGAGAAAAGTTTCACTTTATGCAAATGTGCAGTGACTACCAATGGGAATGAAGGCAGTGGAACTCATGTATCCTGGCTGGCAGCTATTGTGCTTGAGTGTCAGTAAGATGCAAGAGATGTTAATCTTTGCAGTGAGCAATTTCCTGAATATATATGATATGTGATCATGTGGTAGTAGACTATAGATAACTGAGAAAATTTTTTATTTGAATTGTATTAAATGTATGGCTGTAACAGAATACTCTGTGATTCAATGATGATCCACTTTAAAAACTTGCCTTCATAGGAAAGAATATGGACCGATAAGGGTTCCTTACCATCTTTAATCTATCAGACAGCAATTAACCGCATCTACACCTTTAGCTTTGATAGGCATGTGTTCCATATGCACTGTACCATACATTAAAAATGCTAAAATATGTCGATGAAACATTTTTTAAATTTGAATTTATTCATTTACGAGTTTAAAGCATGTTTGGTGATGCAGTTCCCTTATCCAAGACAAATTTCTTTAATGGGAAACAACAAAAATAACTTTAACCTTAATATATAAGCCTATAATATGTGATATCTTGCAATTAATATATATTTTTTTATAATTATAACACCACTAAAACTGAACTTTTAACACCAGGATATCACATTATTCGGATATAAAATCCTTTGAAAGGAATCTCAGTGGACCACTCACAGCTCACAGACGCTATTGTCCTTGAATCTTGAGAGCTTATTTTGACTTTTATTTAATAAAATAAATAAATAAATGTAGCCACTTGTAATGTGAGCTAAAGATAACCAAATTTCATAATTTTCAACGCCGCCTCCCATTCAAGAGGGAATAACTCTGTGCGGTGGAATTTTATCAGACGTGATTTGATTGGCCCTCCGCTAATCCCCCATCTCCGCGAACTCATATTCCATTGGACGTTCTCACTGTCAATCAGGCTGTCTGTGCCCGCCCATCGGTGGGGCCAAATAAGGCACATAGTACCGCTGTGTGTGTCAGTAGCCCGGACGGCTCCGTCTCATCCCGCACCGTGAGTCAAGCGTGCTCGGCTGCGACATGACCAGAGCCCCGCAGACCTGGCCATTCAAATATGGAGCAGTTTAAAGCGATCATTTCGGTGCTTTGGATATTATTGCTCAACAGAAACGAGGAGTCCCGTGCAGAGGAAGGTATGTGTCTTTATAGTTGTTAAGACGCCAGGTAAATTGTTTCCGTACATGGCGTGAAGTGTCTGCTGGGAAGTATAACTCTCACTGCAGGTGTGTGCTTTTCATATTCCGGCGCTGTAAAGTTAATAAATAGATATAGAGAGGACCGAATCAGTGATGCTTTTGAATTATGAGAAGCTTTGATTAAAACTGAAATCGAAATGACAGTCGGCGTGCTTTTAAAAACAATGATCCTAAGAAATACACAGGATGCTTTTGACAAGCTGCAACGATGTGTTGTTTAATGGGGAAATGTTCATTAATAAAATGAATATATATGATTCATTTCATTATCTGTTTTATATTTATATTCTTTTGTGTTTGAATTGCTTAGTAACTAAGCAAATCACAATAAATTGTGATTGTTTCAAAACAGAATTGTCTATATAAACAGTTTTTTAGTATTGTAATATGGAGATTAAAATGACAAGAGAAATGTTTAAAATAAAAAAGATACTTAGACAATCATGTATGTACATACATTTTCTTAATGATGTTTATTTTTAAAATAAAACATACATATTTTTCTGTATTGTCATAATCTGTTCTTTTTTCTCTGTCTTGTTATTTCTCTTTGTCATGTCATTTTAATCTCCCTATTATAAAACTACAAAAGCAGATTTCAATAGATCGGGCTGTTATGCTGGATTCACAATAGGTGCTTTCTGACTGTGCTGTTCCTGGTGGGATTGTTTGACAGTCATGAAAGCTTCAGCAGTTTTGGTAGCCAGGCTGTCGCATTAGGCTCAGGTGAGGTCAACTAAGCGTCCTAATGAGTGGCATGGCACAGAGAGGGAAAGAACAGATAATAACTGCGTCCCTTCAGGCTCTTTGGCTATGCTGAAGAAGCCCAGCTGAGCCAGGCTGCTCTCTCTCGCTTTTTTCCCCTGCTTGCACTCTCATACACAATGCTCTCATGTGCACATGGCTGAACTCTGCCAGCCCCCGTCCGTCCTCTGCTGGAATGCTGGTCGACTGGATTAGAATCGTTGCCTTAATGAATGTTTTGACAGCGATTAATTGCTGTGAAAGCGATGTGTTCTGAAAGGCCTTGTGTGGCTGCGGTGATATGGACGTTTTCTGATTGAGCTGAATATGTTCTCACTGTACGGAGGACCTCTTTGTCCACAATTACATCCCAGTCCTGCTGCGTCGGTTCTCTTTGTATTCAGTCACACTGTATTCTCTCTGTATTTGGTCGCTGACAGGTGGGATTCAGACGGGATGAGAGCTCTTTGTTGGTGCATACTGTATTATACAAAGAGCTAACCTAAAAGTGAAAATCGTAGTCATTTACTTACCCTCATGTAATTTCTAAACTCATATGCGATGGCATATGGCATCTATTCTATGGTTTATTTAGGGTGAGCAAAATGTATTTTTAAATAAATGAATACTGTTCAGCAAGGATGCATTAAATTGATTAAAAACATTTATAATGTTAAAAAAATGATATTCTCAAATGATGTTGTTGTGAACATTCTATTCACGAAAATTAAGCATATTATCAACGTTGATATTAATAAGAAGTTTCTTGAGCACCAAATTAGCATATTTGACTAATTTCTGAGGGACACAGTGAGACTGCTGAAAATTCAGCTTTGCCATCTCAGGAATAAATTACATTTTAAAATCTATTATAATAGAAAACTGTTCTTTTAAATTGGAATAATATTTCACAATATTACTTTTATTTTTCATTAAACAAATGCAGCTTTAGTGAGCGTAAGAGATGTCTTTCAAAAAAAAATTTTGTTTACTTTCAATTTTAAATTTTATATATATCATATGGGAAAAGCTGCATAAACCTCTCTCCTTTCTTTTCCTGTGTCCTTTCCCATTCCCCAAAGCACAGGTGTCATTCCTCACATAGTCGGTTGGAGGTGGAGGCCCCTCATTCCTGACCCTTCAGACTTCAGACTTAACATCTCATTGTGGGCTTATTTACTGCTTTTTAGTGGTTTTGCGGTTGTTGCGGTGGCGCAGCGCTTTCGGCCATGTGCCGTCGCATCTGCTGCATTGGTCATGCTGTTCCTTTGCCGTTTAAGTGCTCTGTCAGGGTGCAGTTCAGACCATATGAGGGCACTTACTTAGGAAAGCTTTATACGCCTGTCATCTCTATGCTGGGTTCCATCAACAAACTCTGCCAAACTCCTCCTGAACAGCATTATGCTCTCTGAGTTGTTGGCAGAAATGTAAAATCTGGACTTGGGCCCTGAATGTGTTAACAATGTGGCAAAATTGTCGATTATCGATTTAGACACAGACCAGTTAGCATGGAAATTCATACCGGTGCATTTATTAAAAGCATGATTTTTAGTCCTGGCTAATGGTAACGGGTTAGACCGTCGGATATCTGTGCTGGCGGTGCCTGTGCTTGTTGGTGAAGGTGGCAGCCAGACTGTGCGGGCAAGGTTAGAGTGATTTGTGAGGTTGGCAGGCGTAACTGTGACATCCAGGAGTTTATTTAGTGGGCCGTTGTGATGTGTGGACTCACAATGAGCAAGAAGGAAAGTAAAACAATGAGGGCTGGAGACAGGAGATGGCTGTGTCTGAAAGTAGAAAAATGCTGTTTTCGTAGGCAGCGTAAGGAGGTAGAAAGGTGAGCCTTTTCCGAATTTAACTTTGTGCAACATCCTAGCTCTATTTTAGCAGCCTCACTGCCTTTTATGGCAGCATCCTAACTAAAACAGAACCACATAAGCGATTGATCTGGAGCACTCTATATTCTATATCTTGTGCGTCATAGAAATAGTGTCATGGAAGACAACTAAAAATTGATTTCAGTGCAAGCGTTGTGAGAAGAATGACGCAATATTGGCTTAAAATACATTAAAATAGTCCATTTTAAATGATTGAGAAGCTGTTTATTAACAATTTCATTATTATAAGTGTTGTTTTTTTTGCTTTGCTCATACTCACCGAACTTTTCGCTATGCATTCTAAGATCACTTTCTTCCTTAGTGAAGGGTACATGCAATGCTGCCCTTAAATTTGACCTAAAGAAATATTATTGCAGGTAGGATTTTCACAATATCACATTTTCCTAACATCAATATCATTGCCAAGAGAATTCACAATAAGAATTATCACAATGTCTACAGAAACTTTGAAAAAAATGCTATAAAGTCAGTTTCATCCTTAATGTTTTTTCGTTTTCTCTTTTTTTTTTGGCCAATGAATCACACTCAAAATATGAATGTATAGGCAGAAGAATAGTGAGTTTGTAATTATAACTGTACAAAAGCATGCAAAAAGAACTTTCTGCAGACTGAGGTGTTTAATATTCTGTCAGTTTTACGGAACCCAAAGGGGAGCTAAACTTTCGGGTTAATTGTTTTGATCTTCTCCTCCAACATGATTTTGTGCGTCAGTAATAACTACATACTGTGTCATCGTCTTTTTTTAAAAACATTTCTTGATAGGTGGCAACACACTGCCACCTATGTTGGAGTGTTCATTAAATAGTTACTGGCACTAGACAATTTATGGTATTATCGTTAACACTAGACAATTTATGGTATTATGTACAGTTAACATGATTTCAGTATTTTTTTTATTTTTTTTTTATATTACGCTTATGGTCAATAGCAGTATATTACGACACCTCTAAGGGCAGACAGCACAGTTAAGATCCCTACCTTTTGGAACAGCCTTCAAAACTTAAACGTTCTTTTTTTTCATGTTTTTACACTTCTAACGGAAAATAAGCACTGTAATCATTAAATATTTGCTTGGGTACATTTAAAACTCTCAAATTTCTTTTAGAATTTGCTTGAAGCTATTAAAGATGTCATGGAATTCCATCTGAAACCATTTTCCTTAGAACTTATAGTCACGATTACCCATAATACCCTGTGTGGATGTCATAAGAGAATCGTTGTTTGCAATCTGGTAATTAAGCTTGATCTGTTTCCTCACAAATTGACCAAATCCCATATTGAGTGGAACCATGCGGATCGATGCTACGTCGTTCTTTGCGGCTTTAGGAGAAGGGTCACCGGGATTCATCTTCGTTCTCTATGAAGACAAGTTTCTGCTGGATCTGCAGGAATGCCCCTGGAGGCGGAGTCACGTCTGAGGTGGTTTTGTGAAGGGGATGGATGGTTTTATTACCAGGAGAATATGGATGTTTCTGGAATGCCATGCAGCTTCATAAAGGTGAAAAATGAAATATACTTTATGGTGTCAGTCTTGGATGAACATAGAAAACCAACCAGCAGAATGCTTGATTGTCCTTCCAGCTGCATTGTGTATTTTCGTTTGAATATTTATCTATGTACAGTGCTGGAATGTGTCAGACAGCTGGCAAAGAACATGCTGTGAATGTACCTGACCTCTTGTGCTGATCTTTATATTTAAAGCACTCTAGACAAGCATTTCCTCTGTGAAAATAGGTTGTTTGTTCTCACACTTTCTTAATGTGATTCAGTATCTTGATTTTAATATGGATATTAGGGATGATGAAGAGGACAGGTATGCTTTTGGAGGTGCGGAGGGCCGCTAACATGTAGATGTGAGCTTATGTAAGACTCCAGACCTCTGGCTCTTTTAAAGGTTTAATTAATAAGACAAAGAAGCAGTAGAGAGTAAATGTTGCTTTTCTCTGGCTATGCAACATATTTGACTATGAGATTCTACAGTTTCATGTTTAGAGTTTTTGAAGCTGGGCACACTTTTCGCAAGGTCGACAAATTTTTCCCAGAGTTAACTTAGGACAGAGGTATTGATCTAGGGTCATCATCTCTCCAGGCACCTGACCATCTGTAGAGCTGGGTGGAAATCCGATTTAATGAAAGCCGATAGCTGACATGAAGAGTTTGCATATGGAATGCCACAATTTTGTTTAGTGTGTCATTTGAAAGTATTGATCAAATAACTTTTTGACAGTAAGAATGATTAAAATGGAACAGATAAATTTTTTTCAGATAATTTTTAAAATTATATATTTTATATATGCATAGAAAAATCACACGGGCTATATAAAAATATAATAAAAAAGTTAGATTCATTAAAACGTTGATTTTTTTTCATGCTTGAAAATTAGATTTGATTTCTAATGTTTTTAAATTGCCATATAATTTTCAGTTTAGGAAACATAAAACTGTCATATATGACAGTTTCAGGGATTGGGCTAAACTACAAAAATAAAATATAAATATTAAATAAAATTAATATATTAATTAAAATATAAAATTAAAGAAATATAGAATAATTTAGCCAAATATTTTCAGCCCCCTGGGTTAAGGCCAGTTTTACCCTCTGCTAAGGACTGATACAGTGTGGCACTAGAATGTCACAAATAGTTTTTTTCACAATAGACAACCAATCATAGAGTGCCTTATTAAATATTCATGAGCTTTGCACACATGCAAAAACTTCCACATGTAAATTTAGTTTTGAGCATCTAAGATAATTCAAACCAGTTATAATGACAAAAAGTGACACCAAACCAGCTAACCCAAGTGATGAAGTATAAAGTATGATTTAGAAGATTTAAGACATCCAGAAAGGTAATATTTGCGCATTCCCATAGGTGGACAGTTGCATGCCTTAAGTTGTCCAATCTCTGATTTATATCATATATTTTCAAATGTTGTTCCAGGTATCAGCAGTCTGGAATAAGATATTCCTTAATTACTTTAACACAGTTTTTTAAAAAGATGCTGGCTTATATTTTTAAGTTTGTTAGTGTTTCATTGTTACTTATGTGATTGTTTTATTGGACCTAATGCATATCTAATAACAAGAAAATCTCTCTGCCGATATATTAGTGGTGAATTCCATCCCAAAGCTTATAATAAAGGCCATGTGCCGCATCCCCACTGGGAAACTACTTAAACTTTAATGTTTCATTCAGCATCCTCACAGCATTGTACAGACTGAACTGTCGCGTAAAGTGGATTTTAAGTATCCTCTGCCTGCTCATTGAGTGACGCCTGAGACATTTAAGACACTAATAGCAATTTACTCTTTCCTGAGTCACCCACATGGGTGAGATATATCTGCATCTCCCGGTCTGGTATGCCAGCTTGACATGGACTTGGCCCATTCGGCCCCCTCAGATGCCCGTGAAGCAGCACTCCGGTTATGTGCAAAACCCCATTAATCTTTTGAAGAGGCATTTGACCTTTCAAACTCATTAAGCACGGCAACCTCGCACATGCCGGATATGAGCCTTCCTGCTCACCTTCTCCATCTCCCTCTGCCCCCTTTATCAGGGCCTAAATAGGAACAATGTTCTCTCTCCCTTCCTCACCGCGCAGCTTTGACCACTGACCTGGAAAATCGCCCGACCTTTTAATGCGTGGTTTCCCGCTGATGAATAAATTCATAAATTGTACGCTCTGCTATGAAGGCTTTACTAGAGTCTCCCCAGAGCCGAGATCAGGGCCACAGGTTTAGTAAGCCTGACTTTTACGATTACGCTTGCTCCCAGTGGTAGGAAAACAGTTGGTGTTGGGTTCCAGGGGATGGACTGATAGGGTTAGTTGATGGAAGCTGCTGCTGCTCAGGTTGGAGCCGTGGCATAGCGGTTTAGTGCATGGGCTCAGATGTTGAGTTGTGTTGCTCATTCATCTCATCCATTTTGTTATAAAATATAGCATTCTGTGTAGAATTCAAATGGGTCCGATACGTTTTGTGGTCTGCGCCGACTGCATATGATTTGCTCCATGCTTTCGCATCTCTGGAACAGCAGACTGTGTGTGCGCGGTGCGGCGGTTCACGAGACACTGTGCGAAACCAGACTTCTTTCGCCCCAATGTAAAGCATATTTACACTGTCTGAATCGTTCCCTAACCCCTAATGCACTACATGCCATTCACCATACAGAAAATCGCTTTGGATTTTAGAGAGCATTTGATTGGACAAAGTTTGATGCGAAGCTGAAGTGCAGGGTGATGTCATCAAAATCTTTGATCCATGTTGGTGGAAGTGAGAGACTGCAAGTTTTGTATGCTTATATCTTGTAAATACAAATTGTGACATTGTTTTGGAGCACACTAGCTTATAGATAATGTTAAGGCTAACATATTCATACCAAAAGCCAAAAAACTTCAATTTTGATTTCATGGTGACTTTAAATTAAGTTTTTTAATTTTATGCATCGTCTTAAAAGCAAGAGCACGCTTATTAAAACGCCACTATTAAAAATAAACACTCCTCAAAAACCAACAGTTTTATTTTTGTATTTTCTATAATATTTTAGTATCATATTTATAGCATTTATAATATTCTGAATTTGTTTTTATCTTATTTTCTGTTTTCCATTTAATTTTAATTTGTTATAGTAATCGTTTAGTATTAGTAATTATGTACTAATGTATTTTTTTTATATAGTTACATAGAGCTTTAACTATATTTTTACAATTTATTTTACATAAGTTAATATTTTAATTATCTGTCAATATAAGATCTGCCAATGCAACATTTCAAATGTTTTCTAGCATTCTAACATTTCTAAAGTTTTTCTTATATTCATATTTATCAGCTTTATTTCAAGTAATGAAAACGGTCAAAAGTTAACAGTAACAACACTGCTAATCATCTAGTTGGTTACTGGACGATTAGTCATCTAGTTGATCATTGTAGCCTATCTCTTATGTGAATTTGAATCTTGTTTGTTGTTTCATGTTGTTCTGACCTGATTTTGTTTAGTTGTCTGATCTTTTTTCTGTCCATCATTTCCTGCCATCTTCCAATAAAAAGTGTTAAAAAGGCCAATATAAAAATAAAATTCAAATTATTATAATAAAACTGAAAAAAGGTTGCAGAAATTTCAAGGGGAAGAGATGACATTTCAAACGTAAAAAATCTTGGCGTAGCTCTTTCGAGTTTGCCAAATTAAACAAAACAAACAAATAAAAATAAACAATCAAGAAAGGTAATGCAGGAACAATGGAATGACAATTTTCTTTAACACTTTGTTCACAGATGATTGTGGGAGCTTCTACACTTGTGTCATTGTTTTTGTCCTGAATGGGTTGACTGCAATCTCGCAGGCAGATGAGTCAGAGCTGTGGCTATCTATATGGCTGAATCGCAATCTCTGCAATCAGTGTGTGAAGTGTTTGGGTCTGTGTGTATTTCTACATTTGCTCTGATTGCAATCAAAACAACTAAGGGGGTTAACGGTTAACCCCAAGCCAGGGTCAGCTCGAACCACAGATATATCAGATATAACATTGTGCATATCGCCCAGCTTGAAAAATAAAACTCACTTGATGCTACTTTTTTAATAGTGGAACGTTTCTGTAATATCACAACTGGTGCTTCATCTAGAGGCATATAAATCCTGGCACGCTTGGAATGGATACGCTGTAGAGATAACAGCTTGATTTATCGGCTTTTTTACTCTTTTTAAGATCTTGTGCATGCTCAGACGTGCACTGTGAGTGTTTAGAAGGCTTTACGTTCTGTTCAAGAAGCTGATTTCTCAGGGCTCTGAGCTGTTTGCAGATAGAATGTTTATTATTGTGTGATATACTATGGAGGTTTGGTTGTTGGGCTGCAACAAATAATCGATAAAGTTTGATAATGAAAATAGTTGACAAATGTCATTATAGATTAGTTTTTGTTCTATTTTATTATAATGTTTATACTTGGAAAGGTTTGGAGCATGTAACATTTTTAAATATTTGCTGTTTTTTTAAAGATGTCTCTTGAAGTGAAGTGAAGTGACATACTGCCAAGTATGGTGACCCATACTCGGAATTTGTGCTCTGCATTTAACCCATCCAACGTGCACACACACAGCAGTGAACACACACACACACACACCGTGAACACACACCCGGAGCAGTGGGCAGCCATTTATGCTGCGGCGCCCGGGGAGCTGTTGGGGGTTCGGTGCCTTGCTCAAGGGCACCTCAGTCGTGGTATTGAGGGTGGAGAGAGTGCTGGACATTCACTCCCCCCCCACCTACAATCCCTGCCGGCCCAAAACTCGAACCCGCAACCTTTGGATTACGAGTCCGACTCTCTAACCATTAGGCCACGACTTCCCACTCTTATGCTCACCAAGGCTCCATTGTTTCCAATAAAAACTGTAATATTGTTACAAATTCCAATAACTATTTTTCTATTACATTTAAAAAAAATTTTTTAATTTATTCCTGTGATGGTAAAGCTGAATTTGAAGCAGTCATGTCTAGTGGTGGACCGATATATCGCCACGGCCGATATTTTGGCAGATATTTGGCATTTTTCAAATATCGGCATCGGCCAGTAAGTTTTTCTGTTTGGCCGATGCGTTTGTATTTTCGTTCGTATTTACTTTTATATTGATGGTGCTGAGAATGGCAGCACCTGAGCACCCAGTGCTCACATTCTCCCTCTAGTTCGCCGTCGTCGTTAACAGTTCTGTCTAATATAGACATTTAATTTCACAAACCTCGAATCTAGTTGAGATCTTGTGAAGTGTGCATTTGTATCCTGCATGATCGCGTGTTCTCTGCGTGATGGTAGGTTCGTGCGAATTGAATGCGGACAGGAGTAAAGTTCAGTTTCACTGGAGATGCGTGATCGACAAACTTTAAACTCGTGATTTTAAATTATGCTTTAAATTCATGCTTTTTTCCACTGTCATATTCATGTAATTTTCACTGTGTGCTTTATATAAAATGAGTGTTACATTGGGAATCATATTTTTTCAAATAAAGCCAATGCACACAAACTTCCCAGAATACTGAGTGCCCTGTTGGTTAGACAGTGTTTATTTTCTTTTAAATTATATTATTAAATATTTATTTGTGAAAAATACTTTGTCATTTAATGTATAAGCATGCTTATTTTTACACACTTATTTTTAATCCATTTTCAAATTTCTTAAATATTAATTAAAATAAATAAAATTATATCGGCCATTGGCCACCCTGCTTTCCAAGATATCGGCATCGGCTGTCAAAAAAAACAATATCGGTCAACCACTAGTCATTACTCCAGTCTTCAGTGTCACATGATCATTCAGAAATTATTTTAATATGCTGATTTGGTGCTCAAGAAACATTTCATTTTTAGGATTATTTGATCGTTAGTATAAAGGTCAGAAGAGCAGCATTTATTTGAAAAAAAATTCTTTTGTAACATTATAATGTATCTTTATAAATATTATAGTCTTCACTGTTTCTTTTGATCATTGTAATACATGCTTGCTAAAATCAAAGTAATAATTTCTTTACAAAATCCTGCTAGTATATTAGTAGTGGTAATAATAATAATGGTACAGTAATACTGGAAATGTAGATTGTTGTTCTGTTAATTGAGTAAATTAGTGACAAAATATTTAATTGCAGTACTGTTTATATATTAATAGGTATATTTAGCAGAATTTCAGAGCTGCTGTTTTCCAAATACCCTAGTCTTCATCCATTCTCATTGTTCTCTGCTGAAAAATAGCAGCTTTGACATCCTGCTAAATAGTTTATTTTATGTTGAACACAAAGTAAATCACAAGGGCTTGGAATCACAGAATGAGTAAATGAAAAATGTTAATTCTTCAGTGAACTATCCCTTTAAGTGTGTGTGCAGTTTATGGTGATCTAATGTGTGGTCAGATGGTCAGTTGGCGAGGTGGTGTGGTCCTCTCTCTCAGGGCCAGATGGGGAGGCTCTCAGGAAGTGCCAGTTCCTCCTCTCTATCCACTCCGCGAGCCTGTCCTCACACACACATACTCGATTTAGTGTGTGTGTGTGTGCATGACAGCGTCACCCTTTATTTCTCCTTGTCTCTGTGGTAATTGTAGATTACTTTAGCACTCCTTGAAGGTCAGCTCAAGGACAATTTAGCAGACAGAGTCTAAATGAGAAGAAATAGGATTCACCTGGCAGGGAATATGTGTGTGTTTGCCCCTCTGCTTTTTGTGCCCATGTTCCTTAGGCTGTTTCTGATCCCAAATGCAGCTCATACAGTTGTGTGGACATCAGTGAATGACTGATGTTATGGTGGCCTTGTCTTTGTGTGGATGGTTGATGACACCAGTACTTCTGTTGCTTTCTATTCATTACCACAGAACTCTTTCAGTGTCTCTCTCTCAAGTATGACTCAGCTAAACCAAAGTTTATGACTACAGATCTATTAAAGTTTGACATCAAGAACCATTGGCGTTCCAGTATGACAAACCGAATAAAAGCACAAATGCTCCAGTCTTCAGTGTCATATGATATTTCAGAAATTATTCTAATATGCTTATTTGGTGCTCAATCAACTTTTCATCTTATTATTCAGCATTTATTTGAAATAGAAATATTTTGCGACATTGTACAAGTCTTTGCTGCCACTTTTTTTCATCAATTATAAGCTCCCTTGCTCAATACAAATATTAATCTTTTTTTTTTTTTTTTTTTTTTTTTTTTTTATCATGTCAACCTGAAGGCAGTGCACATAAAAGCACAGTGAATTCTTCAATAGAGAGTTGGTGGGACTTATTGATGGGCATAGTTTGCATTAGGTCAGTTTGTAATGGCGTTTTAAACCTGCCAGAAAGTAGCATCTCGGTTTGTAGCTCTGTATTTGATAGTTTTGCTGAATCAAAGTCAGATCACATTCCTAGTGTTTGAATCAGTTCAACAAATACTTCAGAGCAGAGTTCAGCAAATCCGCCAATACAACTAAAACAAAGCCCAAATGCCATTGTACCTTACAAATAATACAGCAAATACAAGCATAGCAGATGTATATTATTATTACAACAACAGCATGCAGTTGCATTACTCAGAAATCCCTGCAGTGAATCCCTATGCTAAGAAAATGTGTTGAGAATAATTAGTGAAATCTGTTAAAGCAAGAATCACTTTTATGGTTGTACATTTTCCCCTCTAACTAAATACATTTTAGCATATAACATGTCCTGCACCGGCATGAATAATGCCTAATATCTTGTAGCTTGAAAAGTCCTAGTGGGTATGATTTTTAACCTACTAGCAGCAACCAGGCAAACACCTTAGCAAAACACTTGTAACCACCCAGATCAGCTTATCAACTGCTTAGCTGCTGTAAACCACTGCAACACCTTAGCAGCTTGATGCCTTTTCAACAACACACTAGTGGCAACTTGCTCAGACATGACTTGCATGTTCTATAGAAATTCCAGTGTTATTATGTGACACCACACTTAGTGATGTGCTTACAGTATGTACATATGCCTTGAAATGTGCTTTTAGCTTCATTTACACAGTCTTCTGATCGTACACGTCGCTCTGTTAGCTGGGAGAGTGCAGATGTGATGAAAAATTCAGGGCTGTTCTGTGGGTTGTGCAAGCTTAGAGTTAAGAATACTGTTAAATACTGCAGCAGTCACAAAAGGCAGCGATTTAAAACACTACCTGGCTCCTTTCTTGCCACAAAAATCTAAGACTGTGTGTGTATATTCAAGCTATCAGTCTATCAGTATTTCTAACCCAGCCCCAGAGTTTGTTACATTAGCATGTCCCAAGTTGGTCCAATTTCTAGCGATTTCTGGATTCTTCTCGGTAGAAAGTTTTATTCCAGATTGGTTTATGTGTGAGAGACTTGAACACCAGCTTGTTTTTTGTTTTTTTGGAGCGATTGAGTGGTAGCAGGCTTGGCCTAGTGGGCATCCTCCTGTTTTAGGTCTGGACTCGCACGTGTGAAGAGTCTGCTTAGTGCAATGCCACTTTTTGACATTCCAAACTTGTCAGAGCTGTCATGTTGAAATGCTTCTCATCTGCGGGCCGGGCTGCTCGAAAACTAGCAGTGGAGCATTTGCATTTTAATTTGCATTCAATCACCACTGTGTGAGTGTGTGTTTACGTGCGTGTTTGCATTTATGGTGTCTTCTGAAAATTGCCTAGTGTTTTTCCGTTTTCATTCTCTTTTTTATTATAGAGGCACTACGAACTTTAAATTTCAATCTGTCCATTCATGTAGATGAGCCTCCCACTATCTTCTTTCACTTGCAGTCTGTATCTTTCTTTTCCTTTCCATACACAGATTTCATTAGCGATGTAATATGAACCAGGAGTCTTGGACAGTAGTTCGGCAGAAGATTTTATTTATTTAATGTTTTTTTGTTTCTCATGATAAAGTAAAGTAAAAGTAAAGTCGTGACGTATTGTCAAGTATGGTGACCCATACTCGAAATTGGTGCTCTGCGTTTAACCCATCCAAGTGCACACACACACAGCAGTGAGTAGTGAACAAATGCACACACACACACACACCGTGAACACACACACACACCGTGAACACACACCCGGAGCAGTGGGCAGCCATGCTGCAGCGCCCGGGGAGCAATTGGGGGTTCGGTGCCTTGCTCAAGGGCACCTCAGTCGTGGTATTGAGGGTGGAGAGAGCGCTGGACATTCACTCCCCCCACCTACAATCCCTGCCGGCCGGGGACTCGAACCCGCAACCTTTCGATTACGATTATGACTCTCTAACCATTAGGCCACGACTTCCCCCAAATGATGCATCACATGTTCACCCACTCACGCTTAAAAATGTAACATGATGTTTTCCTTGATTGCTAACACACAAAATATGATTCTGTTGGCCCAAAATCCCAAACAATTATTTCACTTCTCAAAACAGACATTCAGAAGACATTTTTTTTCTTCTTCACATTTTTACATTCAGAAGGCATTCAGTATCTATATGAAGCGCAGGTTAAACCATTTTGAAAGCTCAATGCAATATTAATTTATTTGTCAATGTTTTGGTGTACTTCATCATATAGATTGAGTAGCAAAACTGTTCACAAGTCAAAAGATGACTAATTGATTATTTGTCCAACAATTATTTTTAAGCCAATGTTCAGTTTTGGACTGAAGTGTTGGAATGGTTGTGCTTTGTACAGATTGCTGTGTATCTTCGAGTTTCTAGAAAACTGTATGTGTTTTAGCCTTTGAGGAAAAACTGTCAACAGGGAAGGTAGTTGTCCAATTTACGCATGGCTTAGTTTATGTAGTTATGTAATTTCTCTCTTTCTCCTCGTTCTCTCTCCAGTCTGCAGTATCACCTGTTCTCTGTGTCATCCTGGCCTCTCTCCTTGACTTTCATTCTCTTTATTCAGCTCCACGTTCATAGGGTACTAGTAGTAAGGAGGCTGTTGGGCTTCAGGGCTTCTAAATGATTGGCAGTAGAGAAATGGAGAGAGAGACCCTATCCCTGTGCTTTGATTAAACTCCCCTGAGATCTGTCCATTAGTCGATGGGCCTCTTCAGAGGATGTGTGGGCTGGTAGATATTGGGGTGCCACAAGAACCTGGGTTAGGACCTTTTCCTTTTCACTTTGTGACGCCTGTCACATTTTTCATTTCAGCCTCCTAAATGGTTTCGGCTTCCTCTTTCCTTACAACCTGAAATTTAAATGTGTGCAATCTTTCCATTCCTCCACACTGAATAAGAAGATGGAAATCCCATATGACCCTCTCTGTGGCTAAATTACTCATCAAAAGCATAGTCTTTTAACAGCGTTGTGCATTGAAAGGGTATCTTAGATCGTATTTCCTATGCCATCATTGATTAATGTTTCCTTCAAAGTAAACAAGTTTGGCAGATCATTTCCTTGCCACAGGAAAATACACTCATTTGGTTTAAACCATTTATGGAACATTATTGGTCAAAAAGCTCCTTTATTTGATCTAGTGATGAACCACAATGGACTTCTGCCCATGTTTGTACATTCTATATGTGCCTCGGGTGGTTTTGATTGGAAGCCCTTGCTTCAATGAGCTTGAAATTGATGCAAGGTCTTCCAGAGATGACCTTTTCCTTACCAAAAGCAAAGGTCAATACAACACATCTGGGAAAGTCGATGAACTTTGACCTGATAGAGGCAAAAAAAAAATCAAACAGGTATTTTGAGAGCAAGCTTTGGTTAAATGGTTCATTTGATTTGATTAACATGAAGATTCATCAGCGCTTCCATGATGAGTTTCACAAAGCCTGCGTCCTAAAATCACATACTTCTTTTGGATAAGTATTTTCGAAAAAAGTATGTTCTATATTATGAATGTGTGTAGTATAAGATGTACTACATTTGTCAAGTTTTCATTGTCATGTTACCTATAGAAGCATATGTGTAGCAAAATTCAATTTGCAATGTAATATGCAAAATGGCAATGCAATATGTAAAATGGCAATGTATTTTTGTATTTAAATTTACATTTTCCCACAACATATGTGCAACATTTAGTGCAAAATGAAAATTCAATTATATAATTTAAATTTGCCATTTTCTACACTAGTTTTAATATGCATATTAAAAACATATTTTAAAGCTTTAGAAGTTGCAAAATTAAAATGTATTACCCAAATTGATTAGGTATGTTTAACATGTCCAAGCAAAAACTGTAACAAAATTATCATTTAAGTGTGGTTTTTACTAAATACATTTAGATCTAGGGATAGGAAACTTGGGATTGCATTTTCATCCTGATACCATGTGAGAATTGTAGCAAAATGCAATGAGTTTCAAAATGCATTCTGAGCCAAAGGTGCAGCAAAAGGGTAGCAAAATGGTGAGTTATAAATGTCTTGTATTTTTCTTAAATGCATTGACACTTACATATGACGTTTCAATTGCATTTTCATTAAATACCCCAAGATGAATAAAGTTTAAGTCATTGTGAATTTGATAATGCATTCCGAAAATGCAACTTATAAAGCTTTAAAATGTTTTTAATATGCATATTAAAACTAGTGCAAATTTAAATTATATAATTTAATTTTTATTTTCATTTTGCACTAAATGTTGCACATATGGTGTGGGAAAATGTGAATTTAAATACAGAAATAAATTGCCATTTTACTTATTGCATTGCCATTTTGCATATTACATTGCACATATGCTCCCGTAGTTACCTAGCAACATAAAGCATTCGCAAATCCTCCTCCGTAGCCTCATGGGATAGTAAAGTGTCCATTGTATTTGCACTTCAAAATCTTTTCGGGAGTGCTTCTTGCTGTATTACTTGCCATATGCATTCTGTATGCACATTTCCTTTTTTAATAATTTTAATCATGTTGTTTGATAGTCAAGTGAACACAATGTAGCATTTGCTGTCAAATTGCTATTGTATCCTAGCTTGCACTCTTTCACATGGTAATTTTGGGAAAAAAGTATGCCGTATTCAGCATGGATGTAGTAAACATTCCACTCTTCATCTAGACAATGAACTCTTGTGCTTATTTACTGTAAGAATCCCAAACATGTTTTAGCCACATGTGAGTAACAGTATTGTCATTTGATATTTTGGCTTCAGCACCCAAGTTCTTGATAGGTCGGTATGACTAAACTGACAAAAGTTTAGTCATACACAAAGAAATTTTTAGTCATGCGGAGGTGTGATTCTCTCCATGACGATTCCGTCTGTTCTTCCATTTCGAAGAAAACACAGAGTGCACAGAGGTTACAATCCAGAATAAGACTTGTCTATTTAATGGCCTCACTATAAACACGGGGACCTTGGCTAGATCAACAGGCCTGTGGAAACAAGCAATACGGGCCATCAAATTAAATCCAAACAAGCTGAAGGGAGCCATTCTGCACCTGATTTACATAATTAGTAGATTTTTTTCCCCCCCCCCCTTTTTTTTGAAACAAGGCATTTGTGGATTAATATGCTCAAATTATCTACCTCACAGATAAGTAAATAAACAATCATGGAATAAATGAATCGAGACAATGTGAGACAGCTGAGCAATGAGATCTGACAGTTGTACAAATGATAACAAAAAGCCTCGACGTCAGACGGAAGAAGAGAAAGTTAAGTGGCATCTATTATGAGACCTTGGATTTATACTTTTATAGGATGTTGCTTGAAATTGCTGGTATATTTCTATCTATATTTAGTTTTTTTTTAGTTATACTACTTATAACTACTTATTTTGTGTTATTTTACGATAAGTAGAGAGTCTGCTCTCATCAGAGCTTAAAGGGACCCTGCAGCGCAGACACCATTGCGACTGATATATTTCCCTGTCATCTATCCACTGAGCATACGTCAGTGAGGACAAGCTTTCCGTCCCACCTGCAATCCATTCATCCCTCCATATTTCTGCAGTTTAACAGGCACAGACCTGTTATTCTAACTTATCGACTCGCCTGGCCGTATTCTTTTACAAGCCGCACTGTTGTGCTGCCTATTGATTGATCAGCTGTCGAGAGTATGGATTTCTGTGGTTCCGTGATGTGCCGTATTGATGGATGGCCGGTCGGGCTCCGTTCTCTCTCGACCCCAGACCTTTCCGTCTCTCTCTATCGTCTCTCACACACACACCTTTGACTTGCCTTCATTCATCAATAGGATGGAGATCAATGTCTATAGTAATAATGGAAAGACGGAGGGGGTTGGGGAGAGTTAGAGAGTTTGGACTGATGCTATGATATGATGAGAGGGGTTGGATGGATGTGATTTCAGTGTTAATTTGGAAGAGTTTGGTTTGGACTTGTTCATTTCTTTTTCACAGGCTACATGCTTTACATTTTCAATCTTTTGGGGTTGGTAAGATTTTTAAATGATTTGGAATGAAGTCTCTTATGCTCACCAAGGCTGCATTAACTAGATACAGTAAAAAAAGTACTATTATGTAATATTAAAATTTAAAATAATTGTTTTCTATTTTAATAGGTCTATATTTTAAAATGTGATTTATTCCTGTGATGGATAAGCTGAATTTTTAGCAGCCATTACTCCAGACTTTAGTGTCACATGATCCTTCAGAAATCGTTCTACTATGCTGACTTGCTGTGCAAGAAACAGTTCTTATTATTATCAATATTGAAAACAGATGTGCTGCTAAATATTTTTTTGATTTGTTTGAAACCATGATTTTATTCTTCGAATGGTAAGTTTAAAAAAAGCATTTGTTTGAAATGTAAGTATTTTGTAACAATGTCACTTTTGTTCAGTTTAATGCATTATTACAAAATGAGACAATTATGTTAATGTTTTAAATTAAAGTGTATCATAATGGTTTTCAAAACATGACGACTGTATTTTTTTTTTGTATCCTTACTGTACAATCAAGATTTTCATTGAAGTTACATTACATTGAGCCCTTTTTTTATTCTTATTTGTATTTATTTATTTATTTATTTATTTAACCAACTGGGGGATATGCCAAAATATTAAAAAATATCCAAAATATGCCAAAAATGTTTTGTTATTTAGCTTAGAATTTTTCTTTATGCATGTAAGCTTACACTAATTTATCAGTGTGTTTCTACAATTTAAATGACAAGCAGTTTTAGTATCTCTGTGTATATTCATGTCCCAGTGTAAGCGAAAATAACTAATTTTAGACTGCCAGTCAAGATTAGCATCAGTGACTATGCTTAGTTTGATGACATAAAGCATTCTGAACATAAGCCCACCCCTCAAACAGCCATGGGTGGGAGTGTATGGATGTGTGAGTATGAGGACAGCAAAGGAAAATTCAATCCACATCCTCATAGCATCTTTAATGACGCCTCTGTAATCAGACATTTAGTGTGTTAGAGAGGAGGAGGAGAAGATACAAGGGCAGGGGAAGTCGTCGTCTTTGAGGATGAATGGATGAGACGGGTGGGAGTGCTGGAGAGAGGAATGGCCCTCCTCCTGTCAGGGGCGTGAAAGGGAGGTGATGTGGTAATGTGTCGAGAATCAGAGTTTAATTTGATCTAAAGTGGATTCCTAAATTGAGAGGGGGGAAAAAAGTCTTTCCCTCTCTCTCTTCCACTTACGTAACCACTCTTCCACATTTTTGGCTTATTAACAACGACAGAGAGAGGGAGAGAGAGAGAAGGATATTTAGGGATGGGGGAGGAGTCGTTCCCTTACACTGTCCTCCTTTCCTAGTACATTGTTTCCAAGAAGAAAATTCTTGGTTGGAACAGAAGCTAAAAAAAATCAAGAGACACTCAAATACTGTAAATGTTATGTAAAATTTGCAATGGCATTATAAACTACCAATCAAAAGTTTGGGAGTAAACATAAACCTGTTTACTGTCATTTATAATCGGTTTAATGCTCTTAAGGTTGGCTGCTTAAGGTGTCCTTGTTACAGTGTAATTATACATTTAAGTACTGAGCAATATTATTAACTGCATGTACTCTTACTGTAGGGTTAGGAATAAAATTAGGGTTACTTCCATGTAATTATGCATAATTAATTGTTATTATAATGGGAAGTACTTGTTACATGAGTAAATGGGACACCTTAAAATAAAGTGTTACCAAAAAATCTTAACGACCCCAAACTTTTGAAGAGCAGTGTGTATTTAAGAGCATTGGCAATTCTTTATAACTAAATTATTTTCCTTATAAATTGCTCTTCAGTACATTTCTTTATAACTAAATTACTGTGACTATTTTGATGCATCACTCATCTTTATCATTAACTTTTAGCGAAAGTTTACTTGTGTCCAGTAAATTCTCCATAATCTCATGTTACAGTGATCTCAAACTCTCAAACGGCACAGTAAACCAGTCTGATGCCAACCCCAACTGAATTAAACCCTCTTGACTTCATAAGAGGAAAATCCTGACCAACATGGACAGGAACACAAAGGGCGAGAGAGGGAGATGCCAAACAGCGGCTACAGCTACAGAAATCCTAACTGCTGTGGCATAGCCGGCACAAGCATCCTGTTTTGTTCACAAACAAGCAGGTCTCATCTGAATAAAACATTCTTTTGCTCGACTTGGCCAGATGAAATGGAGGTACCAGGAACCATACGGCTTCAATTATTGAGGTGTGTCTGAAAGCTCCACTAAAACGTTCCTCTCACTCAGAAAAGAGTTTGGGTTAACACAGAGGGCCCACCATGACATTTAAAAAAAACACAGCAATCAGGACAAAGGTTAAGTGGGACAAGAGGTCGAGAAACAAGAGTGTGTGTGTGTGTGGTTCTGACAACTTTTGGATGCTCAAGGGTTGTGAATGTGTTTTCTTATTAACATCCACCACCAATATTTCTTCAGAAGATGTAAAATTCTACTTGTACAACGTTTTTGCTAGTAGAACAGTTCTGTCACTTTGAATGTGCATTAGTCAGAGCTGTCTGTTGTGTCTTTGATGCTTTCTAATCATTTTGACTTGGTTCACATCTCATTACTCGTTATGTAAGCACATGCTCTGGCTGACAGCACTCTCCACTCTGGGAGCGGGTCACATGACCTGCCTGCACTCAGCCTAACCCTTATTGGCGACTGCTGTCTTCATTCGTGTCATGTATTTTAAAATGAGGAATTATGAATTTGTGATGAACCTGGCTGTACAGGCAATTTTGCTTGGGATAGCACTAAAAAGGTCTGTGTAAATGTATATTTTGTAATATAAATATAATGCTTAAATATAATGGTAAAATACATTTTAAATTGGAATGGAAATATTTGTATGCTTCTCACCAGTCATGAAACTCCATTTCAGCATTTTATACTATTCAAAAGTTTGGGATTGGTAAGATATTTATATATATTTTTTTTGAAAGATGCTCATCAAGGCTGCATTTATTCAATCTAAAATACAGTTAAAATTAAAAATTTAAATATTGTACAACCTAAAAAAGTGGGAAAAAAATTTATTTTGTGATGTCAAAGCTGAATTTTCAGCACTCAGTACTTCAGTCTTCAGTGTCACATGATCCTTCCGAAATCATTCTAAAATGCTTATTTGCTGCTCAAGAAACTTATTATTATGATTAATGTGGAAATCAGTTGTGCTGCTTAATGTTTTTGTAGAAACAGTGATAGATTTATTTAGGATTCCTGATGAATAGAAAGCTCAAAAGAACAGCTTTTGAAATGGGAATCTTTTGTAACATGATAAATATCTTTAATTTTGACTAATTTCATCTATCCTTGCATAATAAAATTATTAATTTCTTGAAATAAATACATAAATATCCCAATGACCCCAAACTTTAACTTGTTTTATGTTTGAATAATTTTTTTTTAATTTAGTTGCATTTTCTCAATTTGCTCGCTATTGCCAGATGTGACAGAATTTTTGATTTCCTCATATGCCATCTCTCATACGTCTTCTGATGCTTCCCCAACCCTCCTCATATACAAAAGTAAAAATATGCCTTTACTTGCTTAATTCCAAATCATGTTCACAGAGCATGAAGCAAAGCAGCTTTCAAAGCTGTGCAGTCCGTCTTAAGTCATTCCATGACCATTTAATGACCCAAAATCACTTGTTAAGCTTAAACTTATTTCTCTTCATTCTGACAGCTCAAAGCATCTGGTGGGTAGATGACGTTACTAGCGAGCCAAGCTTCAGCGTTTAGGGAGACTGAATCAATAGGAAGCTGTCACTCACATCTCTGTCAGCACATGGACTTGCCATAACCGGGCCCCACATGGTCACAGCCCATGACTCAAGCCATTCTCACTGACCAACCGCAGAAAATCTCTTGCACCTCAACTTCCGCTCAACCCTCTTTTCCTGAAAACAGCGTTTCATTTATGACTGCCTCCAAGCCTTGCGATGTCAAGATAATGTAAGAGCCAAGCAAGTCGGTTTTAGGAAGGATGTCATGTTGTGTTGGCTCGGAGGGGGGTTGTGTTTTTAAAAGCGGGCATTCGCCACCATGACCCATTTCGAAACGATGCCAAGCCGATCAGAAAGAAGAGTGAGAATGACTGCGAGGTCTTCGTGAATACGCCCCCTGTGCGGAAACCCAGGCAAACAGCTGTTATTATGATTCAGTGGCTTGTGTGCGAACGTTTCCATAGAACCCTAGAGAAAAGTGAGCGCTTCTTGGACTACAATGGCAGAGCTGAAAGTTTAATGAGGTCATAAAGGTCTGTGTGGGGCTTCAACTTAATGCGCTTTGCCATTCGGTTTGCTTTAATGGCCACTAGTGCATGCATGCACATAGAGAATCCATTTAAGTTTGTGTGTGTGTGTGCGCGCGCGCTTTATTAGAGGGATAATGTTTGGCCGATGAGTGTCCCACAGGTCTCTGGACTCTGATTGGTGCATTTTGAACCTGCATGTGCTTTATGTATATACGCAGATAAGCTGCATGGAAGCAAGATTAACAACATGTGGCTAATCCCCTCTATTGAATTTTATGGTTCTCATATTATAATTCTGTTACTGGGATTTACATAAGTGTGTTGGGTTTGTCAGGGAGATTAGTGCCCTTGTGTCAGAAGCACATCCTTCAGTCAGTCCTCATTCTGACGTTCTCTTTGTTTGTGACCTCTCTTCAAAGGCTAATTTGGGTTTTTGGGGATGAGGGAATAATTCTGCTCCCATGTTCTGCTAATGTCTAGAGGGAAGAATAGTGCTTAATGTAATGAAGGTTATTTGGAGTGAGTACATTTGCTAAATAGAGACAGAATGTGTGTATTTTTGGAATCAAAAGCCCCGGAATGACGTTCTGGATCATTTCGGCTTGATGTAATGGAATAGTTCATGTTAAAATTAAAACTTTGTCATTTACTCACCTTCATGTATTCCAAACCTCTTTGAGTGACTTTCTTCTGTAGAACATAAAATGAAACGTTGAGCAGAATATCCAAGCTGCTCTTTTTTTGTATAGTGAGTTGGGAACTGTCAAACAGGATGTCTAGTGAACAATGACTTAAAAAAAAAACAAATCTATTGCATCGTTTCAAATGATTTGGAATGTAGCGCTTGAGTTTTATGACCTGTTTTATGACACTTTTATGCTGCTTTTGCATTTTGTGTGAGTGACTTTAAAGCTGTGATGATCTTCCATATTGTGATATACATCTGAGTGAAACAGATTAATGAAAGAGAAAAATATGTAGGATGGAGTTTTGGATCTGTCGGTTGGATGAAGGCAGATCTAAATGTGAGATCAATTGTAAGAAAAGGGCAACATACAAAATTCTAAGAGAAATCTGGCATACATCAAAATCTTCAGAAAGAAGGAAGATTTGATTTAAGTTACTAGCTCTCTTAAAAAAAAAAAAAAAGAACATATGCATGGATAAATTGTTCACAAAAAGATCAATCACTTGCATTTAGAAAACAGACTTTATTAAAGAGCACATTTTTAAATCTATCCATTTCTGTTCCACAAAAGACAGACAAATGGGTTTGGAATGACATGAGGCAAGTAAATGATTTTTCATTTTTGGATGAATGATTCCTTCTACTTCTTGTTTTCATATTTTTTTGCTGTTTTTCTGTCTCTTAGTCTGACCTCACTCACTGTGTCTCTCTGACTGCATTGTGTAGTATAACTTAGTCTGGCACAGTGTCTCTTTCTACTTTTCTGTGTGACTCTTGAAGGTTAGATCAGTAGGGGGCCCGTGTCAGCAGAAATCAAATGGCATCTTGTCCCCTAAAAGTGGAGAGACCAAGCAACAGCTGTTCTGAGGGTGAAAAAAAACCCCACTCAAACCAACTGAAGCAAAGTCAGAACACTGTGAAATTTATGTCTGTGTTTACCACAGAAAACCTTAGGAACGTAAAATACTCAACCCTCGTTACATTTTCTGACCCCCCCCCCCCCCCCCCCCCCATCATAATACTTGGCAGTAACCGCAAATCTACAAGGCTAAAAAATGCTCCAAGTCATGCTGTAAGATATAAGTGGCAGAAGTGCACAGCTCCTCTGAAGGAGCCTTCTGCAGCTCATCTGGCTTTTTGTGATGTGGCATTCAGACTAGAGTTGTAATGTCAGAGCTGTGTGCATGTGTGAGGACAGAGTCTGCTTCAGAGGTTTCATGTGACTGTGTGTTTGACAGCAGAGAGCTGAGCAAAGAGAAACAAATATTTTGGTAGCAATAAATAATGAATAATTCAGCTTCTGGTAACCCACCATGTTTGGAAAAATGAGGGCAGATATGTGGCAGAATGTGGGCCCTTTAAAATAATAACTAGCAAAACATATACTTGCATTCAAAAGTTTTTAGTCAAACTTCTATGCTGTATAATATACAATATAATATATAAATATATGTTTGACTAGTTAATGCACCCACATACTGTACATTTCATAATTTTGCATGGCAATATTACAGTATTAGTGTTTTTCAATCATTTTTTATATTTAATATGAATAATAATGAATACATTTAAGTAATAATATCTAATATATTAAATGAGTTGCATTTTAAAATCTGTTAGAATAGAAAACACATTTTTCACAATGTTACTGTTTTAATGTATTTTTGATCAAGTAAATGCTGCATTGGTGAGAATTGTTCTTGAAAGAGACTTCTTTCAAAAATGTAAAAAATTGCAGAACACAAACCTTTGAATGGTGTGTAGTTCACTTGAATTGTTCACAGAATATTGTATATTTATGGTTGAAACTATAGAGAACGTGCAACTTATGCAGTGCACCCCTGCTCCTCCATAATTGCAAAAAATAATGATTATTTCTAAATACAAATAGTCCCACCCAAAACACACACCACTGGTGAGCTATAAATTGACATGTTGGACTGCTTAAACAAACCACAGCATCACAGAGCCATAGTGTTTATACTCTTTGCAAATGTATTTGTCTTTGCACATTACTCTGGAAAAAGATACTTTAGCATAAAAAAAAAAAACTTCTTGTTTTGTACAGATTTAGGCAGAGTGTTTTAGGAATGAGAGGCGGTGGTGCTGTCCATGGTGCTGAACTGGCCCTACAGTCATGTCGCTGTTCAGGGTGCTTATACTGTGTTTCTGACTATGGGGTGTTGTCTGTGGTTCTGAATCATAGGCTTCATCCCGACGCGCCTTGTCCAAGGTGCTGATTTAGAGCCCAGACTCTATTTGTTTCAAGGGCATCTTTTTAAAGCGTTTCAGCTTGCCCGAGTTGGCTTACAGAGTCTTGTATTTGTCCGAATTGCTGAATAACAACATTCAAGGGTTCACTGCTCATTTTAATTTAGTTTATAAGCAGAGTTTCACATTAGGGCTGTGTAATTGTAGAAATGCAGCAGAAATGACAAATGCCAACATGAATTTGCTTCACAGGCCTCTTGGGCTCCATTGCATCATGCTGGTGTTGTAAAACATTTATTTTCTCTTTAGAAAATTAAGGTTTAAATGTTAAACCACCACATTGTACCACAGGCCGTATTCTCTGGCTGAAATTCGTCAAGATTCTTGTGCTTTGCAAAGCTGTCCAGCATTATCAGCTGATGACCGGTGCACTTAATTTCACTAAGTGCAGCTCTGCAGGTCTGTCAGTCCTTATTTGAGCTCTAATGCTCCTCTGATGCAGTCACCCTCCAGATCAACAGCCTGTCCTCTGAGACTTTGTGTTCATTATTATTGAAAACTAGTATCAGCTCTATGTGTTCTGACAGTGAGAAAGAAAATGCACAACATATAATTGCAATTTAGTGATTCTGATACCTTATCAGTTCTTATATTGTTTCTCTCTTTGATTTGTTTTTTTCCTACAGTTGTCTTGCTGAATTCTAAGGAGTCCCAGGCAGAGCTGGGTTGGACCTCATATCCTTCTAATGGGGTAAGACCTTCATGATTATTCATTAGATCATCTTAGATGTAGACTATACCATTAAAACCATCATATAGTTCATTGTCTGGCTGAAACAATAAATTATCAAATTGATAACAATTGAAAATTAAAATAATTAATAACAAAGCGATTGTGGAAAACATCCACCAGTCATGTCACTTTACAGTAGTGAGTAACACTTTTGAAACTTTCTATGAAACACATCTGAAACATAGCAGATGTCACAGTGTAAGCTCCTGCAGGAAGAAAATGCAAAACCAAGCAGAGTGCTTTTATATTAAAAGCTTTAAACAAATGAATAAACATAACGTTTGATGTGGGTCGCTGTTTAATGTGTTATAGACATGTTTCCTTGGCGCATTCCCCACTTTTTAACGTTTTTATCTTTATTCTTGTATTCCATTTTGCATAATGCTGAAGAGGTTGAGTGTAATAGTGTAATTGAGTGTTTTTTTGTTTTTTTTAACGGTTGTATTGTCTAATAGATTTTTATGTTTTAGGCTTGTATTTTATTTCTGAGTATATTCTTGTCTATTGTCTGTGTACTGATGGATGTAATAAAATTGTTGTGTTCTAGCCATTGTTTCTCTACAAAAATGACCGGACAGTGTGTATGTGAGCACCATGAGTCCAAGACAAATTTCCCTGCAGGGACAATAAAGTGTCCTGTATTGAACTGAATTGAATTGAACAAACAGATGGAGCGCAATAGAGAGGGAGTACAGTAATAACTTAAAAAAATTTAAAAAATAAAATAAAGATGGGATTTTTTTCATCCAATTAAGCAAAACAGATTAATCGTTTATCAAAATAATTGTTAGTTTCAGCCCTTAAAATTAATAAATAAATTTGCCTGCGTATTAATTTTGAATTTGTAATATGTAAAATCTGAAGTATGAAATTATGTAAGTATGTTTAATGGAACTGTTTTTAATAAGAGTTCCCTGAGTCCCAACTCTAATTTAAATAAATGAATGCATTTGAACTTGCTAGTAATAACCTAGACTCAGTATAAACCCAGACTTCTGTTTATTCAGAAAGCTGTTCCGTTTGTTAAAAGAAAAGAATAAAATGTATAAATACTATAGATAGGTAAATACATAAATAACAGTACCAGTTTAATTTTATGACATTTGCTTAAATTAATGGTACATGAATATCTCTAATCCTTCACCAATGTGGATGATGTACCTCACTAAATTCTAAAATACTCGCCTATTTCTCAGCACATAAAATTTGGATGCTTCTGTTGCGACACAACGGCTGTAAACCAGTGTAATCCAGTTCGTAAACAAATGACCGCTGTAGTCTGGTTCTGTTTAATGAATTGGTCCAAACGACTCATAACCAATGAAGCCATTGGTCTAAAACTGCTCACTTGCTGACTGAATCATTCTAAGTGTTTACTGAATTAACATCTGACTCATTCACTGAATTGCAAGTCATTGGTTTCAGTCATATCTGACTCCAAATTCACAATCAAGTGTTAATGTGTTATGATGTACTTGAGATTTGTGAGACATACATCAATGTAGTTGCTGTTCAATGGGATTTTGGACTAAACCCTATACCCAATTTCTTTTTCCATCTCTCTCCTCCCCCGCATCTTTACCTTTTACCGGTCTATTTCTTGTTTCTTTTCTGTGTCTCGATTCCCCAACTGTATTACTTACTCATCCCTGCTGTAATCCCAGTATGGACTGCTTTGCCCTCACCAGATAAACCCCATTTGTCTCTTTCTGTGTCCTATCTCCCATCTTACATCTTCTTCTCTCTTTCTCAATGCTAAACCATGTGCTAAAGATTACATGCATAGCTTGATTCATAGCTGAGATGAGCAATAAGCCTTACAGAGGACGGCTCAGGACGGACACATTCCGTCATTCGTAACATTATCTGTGAGGAAAAACTACTGCATGCTGGGGACTCGCTACAAGCTGTTATTTGTTTAGCTTGTTAATTCTGGACCTGACAGCGATTTAAATCCTCTGTCTCCTGCTCCCAGACGTTGCCCACCACAGCTGCGTGGACGTACACGTACATGCATACATGCTACACAGGTTGGCTCTCTCTTTGGTTTTCAACAGGATGCGTTGAAATTCACTGCCACTCATAGTCTTATCTGTGGAGAGAGACTGCCAAACTTAGATGCGGATTCAAACTGCTCAATTCCCTCAGAAACGAAGGATCTTCATTACACTGCAATTAATTGTGAAAACACTGTGAGAGTGTTCGTCTTCAGAGGCTCATTATAACCTCTCTACAAGACAATGAGCTTGTTTGTGGTGCTGATTGAAGATGCTTTAGTCTTAATATATTCTGTGTTTGATATACTGTAGCTGATTTGGCATTAAGCTTTATAAACTGTATGCACTACAAGTATAAATGCCAACATGATGCTCTTATTGACATTTAGAAAATGATTTGTTCATGTTTACTCTTTGAAAAAATTAGGCCTATAAATCTGCAATAAGATACTAATTTACATCTTTGTGTATATAGATATCCCCCCAAAATGTCTCCTTTTTAGGCATTTAATGTACCACAGGTAGCGTTTAAAAATGTTTTTATTTTTATTTTCACCAATGTTAATAGTTAAAAGGCCATGATTTTAAAGCACAGTCAAAAGCTGGTACATTGTCCAATGTTTTTATTTTATTTATTTATTAAAATGTACTTATTTAGTTTATTTAATTTTTTTATTTTGTGTTAAGAGGTAAATGTCAAAAAAAAGCTTTGCAATAGTGTCTAGATCTACAATCCGTGATTCTTATTCAAACATTTCTTCATTTGAAACCTTTTTTTTTTCTCTCTCTCTTCTCAATTCAGTGGGAGGAAATCAGCGGTGTCGATGAGAAATACAAGCCTATTCGCACATATCAAGTATGCAACGTGATGGAGCCCAGTCAGAACAACTGGCTCCAGACGGGTTGGATATGGCGGCAGGGCGGCCAGCGCATCTTCATCGAGCTGCAGTTCACCCTGCGAGACTGCAACAGCATCCCAGGCGTGTCTGGTAGCTGTAAGGAGACCTTCAACCTCCTCTACTCCGAGTCCGACTGGGACCTGGGCCACGTCACCCGCGAAGACCGCTACAGCAAAATCGACACCATTGCGGCGGATGAAAGTTTCACGCAGGGTGATTTGGGAGAACGTAAGATGAAACTTAACACCGAAGTCCGTGAGATAGGACATCTCAACCGCAAAGGATTCCATCTGGCCTTCCAAGATGTGGGTGCGTGCGTGGCGCTGGTTTCCGTGAGAGTGTACTACAAACGCTGTTTGTCAACGGTGCAGAATTTAGCAGTGTTCCCGGATACGGTAGCTGAAGCTGCCTTCTCGACTCTGGTGGAGGTGAGAGGGTCGTGCGTGAATAACTCTGAGGTGGACACAGACAGTCCTCCCAGAATGCATTGCAGTGCTGAAGGGGAGTGGCTGGTGCCCATCGGGAAATGCAGCTGCAGCGCTGGGTATGAGGAGGGACACAGCAGCTGTGAGGGTAAGAAACACTCTTCTACCCAAAACTTTGTACTGTAGCACAAAAGTTTAAAGTGCATTATGGTTTGAGTTTTACACACAGCAACCTTGGTGAAATCAAAGCAGTCCTTGAAGTCTCATAATGATTTATGCAGGTTATCAGTGGGGTTTTTTTTTGCCAGATGATGAAAAGTTTGGTCTGTTTATTATAGTAATTCATGCAGAAATGCAAATTGTCATGAGTTACTCACCCTTAATTTTACACCTGCATGACTGACTTAACAACTAACTTACTTAATAAGCAGCAAATTAATAGTTTGAGGCAAAAGTTGTAGTTAATGGTTTGATAATTGTGAGAATTGGACCTGGAAATAAAGTGTGACTGAAATTTCTTTAAAAATGTGTTAATATTTTCAGTGTTTGTACAATTAATATGGACTGAAACATGTAATCTTTAAAAACACTGCAAAATACCATATAAAAGTGATCAATCATTCACTATATTCTGAGTCCTGATAAAAATGAACCATTCATATATATACTTACTGTCTAGTGAGCTGTTAACCATTGCAACTGCATCATTAAATCAGTAAGCAAAACTAGATCGGTCTCATTTATAAACACATCATTCTGACCATTTTTCACACCATAAGGGTGAGTAAATGATGACAAATTTCATTTTCATTTTATTTAAAACCCAACTTCTTTTCAAATGTGGAGGATTTAGTCAGATTGCATTTTTAGATGTGTGACATGACAGTTTTAGAAGCTCCCAGCTGTTTGGTTGCTTTGACGTGGGTCAGCGACACTAACAGTCATCCGTTCGGTTTCACTTCAAGGGTCAGAAATACGTCAGCGCTGACTGAGAGTGTCATGCTCTCTGAGCTTTCTGTCTGTCAGTGTTTGGGTGGTGGAATCTCTCCTCCCACTACAGCTGTATGTCATTTGACCAGTGCGTCACTGCGTTATCAACAGCCGCTACATGCTGTGTGTGTGTGTGTGTGTGTGTGTGTGTGTTTGTCAGTGTGATATTTCACAGTCCATCTTGAAGAATTGTGTGATGCAGTGTGGGAGTTGTAGTCAGTTCACACGTACAGCAGCAGGCTGTTATAACAGACCCTGCATTGTGTCTTTATTTTGTTATTGTTGTCAATGAATCATAAATCACTAAGAGGCATGCGATACGTGGGCGAAGTAAACTTACAAACAAATACATATTGGGCAAATTTAAAGAATTTCTGTTGTTTGTAAACCCGAAGCTCTTTAATGATAAATTGCATAGGTTTGAAAGGGATGTGATGCGTAAACTTGTGCATACCTATAATTCTTATGTTTCATTAATTTTTATTGTTTGTTTATTATTTTGCTAATTTAATATGACATTGACAAGTTTTGGATAGGCCCCTTTTTTTAAAAAAAGCCTCCTTTAAAATTATTGTTGTTGTTTTATAATATATAATATTATGGAATAGAATAGAAATATAATAATAATAGTAGTAGTAGTAGTAGTAGTAGTAGTAGTAGTAATATGAATTATTAATAATATAAATGTATAATATAATACAATACAATATTATATTATATAATATAATATGATACAATATTATACAATACAGTAGGCCTATTTACAATGGTCATTGTTTTGGGATAGGCTCCTTTAAAAATATATTGTAAGTTTTTATAATATGTAACATAACGTAACATAATATAAAATAACATGATGTAACATAATAATATCATATATGGTTTTTGGAGCTCATAAAAAGCCTGTTGTATCTATATTTATACCGTTGTATCTAATTACCATGGTTTTCATGTGTGAAACCAACATTGTACCGTGATATTTTTGGTATGTAATTGCTGTAGTACATGGATTATTTTGTACTGTATAAATTTCAAACTCCCATTGTATTGCCATCTAATGACATTTCTGTGCCTTAATATTACCACAGTATTTTTTGGGGGGCGGAGTGTGGTATTTTCCCTTGTTTAGTATTTACTGTATGTTGTCTGAATGTGTGAGGTCTCTCAATTTCGCTCTCCATGCTTATGTCAGTCTTCGCTGTCATCTCAGCTCTGTGATTAGTCCTGTATCCCCAGATGATCTTTTACAGACTCGGTCACACTCACTGTGGGTGAGACGGACTATCAAACCCCACACATGACGCTCGCCATCTCCCACTTGCCCCTCGCTAACACTTCTTAATTCTCCTCAGTGTGAGCTGATACATATGTCCAAACACAGCCTGTCACTGACTTCCTGTTTCACCTCATTTGTGTCTCAGTACACTATTCACACATAGCCACAATGACAGTTTACTAATCAACACTCACAGAAATATGCAAATATTCCAGGGTCAAGGCAAGGCAGCTCTATATTCAATCCCTCACACTGCTTCTTAATTTTCTACGTGATTCGGCTCTAATTAATTCAGCTCCATAATTTTAATACACAGTAGCCATTCAGACTTTTTAAATTAACTTTAAAGTAAAAAAATTGAACTTATTTATTTTTCTTATTTCTTTAAGGAATGTTCTGGGTTAACATCACGTTCAGTTTCTTTTTGTTATGTTTTAGGTAGTCAACTAGTCATTCACCTGAGAAAGGAGTTTTTTTCTTTTAGACTCCCTTTATCTTTTTGAGTGTTTAGCTGTGCCCACATGCACTTTGTTTGAAAATGTGAGTGTATGATGCTTCAGATGTTTTAGTCATGATGAGCTGTCTGTGTGAATGGTGTTACTACATCAGAGAAAAGGCTTGTCATAACTCTCCAAAGAGAGGATGATTCAAAGGCCAGCGATTAACAGGATTTCACACCACACATTTAATGTCACTGGAAGGCAAAAACCAACAGCCAATCAGAGAGCGGGCAGGAGCTGAGGAATGTGTGAAGGGACAGATTGGATGCAGTGTTTCCCCTATAAATTTTTCCAGCAGTGCTGTTACGTGCCGGAGGTTGTTACCAAGACGCTCGCGGGGATCCGAGGGCATGCACCCCCGGAAGATTTATTTATTTTTTTTAATAACCCCTTAAACTGTGACTTCTGGCAAGTTTTGTGGATAGAAATGCACATTTTGAGACATACAAACTTGACATACCATCAACAGAAGGCATGATTATTGCAGCACGTACCTTGAACTGATCACAAACAAGATTAGGACAGGATTATTAATGTTTTTCTTTAGTGTTAATTTTCAGCTGTAAGGTAGAAATAAATAGTGGAAAAATGAAACGGCACAACCCAGAAAAAGATTATTTACAATTTATTGAAAATTTTATCCTAATGGCAAGGGCCACACCCAATCTGTGAGCACTTAATTTTTCTGGGCTTTTCATAGAAGATTCATATCATGTAGGGTGTCATATCAGGTGAGTTTTTATTGATCGGATGTTGGGTTATTTTTTTGTGAAAAAAGGTATGTACCAGGTATCTGCATGGAGCTGTAGGTATACCGAAATCACGTCAATATGTCTTAATGAATGAATAATGGATCTGATTAAAATCACCCTATTCAGTGTGGAAAAGTCACGCTCACAGTTCACACTGGAGATTGGTATGCCACAGGATTTCACCCATCTGATAAATGAATGGTATTTTCAATACCAGTGAAAATTCACGGTTTTCGGTACCAATTTCGCAGTTCGCTTTCTCCTTTCCACAAGCGCTTGCTCGCTCTCCCGTGGCGTCTGTCGTTGCTATGCAACCATGAACAGAGGAGCGCAAAACGAGAGTGCCGCGTCGCTTTCCGCGCGCCCACATTTGAAATATTTGCATATGAACGTGAATGTGAACGGCCCCTTATTGCCCCTTTCTTGTCAACAAGTGGATTCAGAGCCATCGCATTAGCAGCGCCGCCGGTCGCCATGTTTGTGTTTTTAGGTATGTAAGTGAATGATGTGAATGTCGTGATATTACTGATCATGTGAAGATTTTTCAGCGGCGCTGAAAATCCAGCGGCGGCGCTGCGCCGCTGCTTAATACATTGTAGGGGAAACACTGGGATGAAACCTGAGAGAGATGGAGAGAAAAAACTAAATTGGAGGAAGATGGTAAACCGAGCATGAAAAACACAAAATATTGTATTTATTACACGTGCTCTGACTAGGATTGTGATGATACCCAAATTTCAGTATTGGATACCAAAACAAGTTACTACCCGAATTCTGGAATTGTTGGGACACTTTTTTTTATATTTGAATCAAATGAAAACTAAAAGGCTTTCAAATCACATGAGCCAATATTTCATTCACAATAGAACATAAAGAACATAACAAATGTTTAAATGGAGAAATTTTACACTTTTATCCACTAAATGAGCTCATTTCAAATTTGATGCCTGCTACAGGTCTCAAAGTTGGCACAGGGGCAGCAAAGGGCTGAAAAAGCAAGAAATTTTGAAAAGCTGGGAGAACATATAGCAACTAATTAAGTTAATTGACATCAGGTCTGTAACATGATTAGCTATAAAAGGGATGTCTTAGAGAGGCAGAGTTTCTCAGCAGTAAAGATGGGCAGAATCTCACCAATCTGTGAAAGAGTGCGTAAAAAGATTGTGGAATACTTAAAAAATGCATAAGTCTATACGGTATGGGTAGCTTGCATGTTTTGGAAGGCACTATGAATGCTGGAAGGTATATAAAGGTTTTAGAGCAACATATGCTCCCCTCCAGATGACGTGTATTTCAGCTGAACAATAAATGTTCAATAATGCAATGTAAAACCACATACTGCAGCTATTACATCAGCATGGCTTCATAGTAGAAGAGTCCGGGTGCTGAATTGGCCAGCCTGCAGTCCACATCTTTCACCTATAGAGAACATTTGATGCATCATTAAATGAAAAAATACGTCAAAGACGACCATGAACTCTGCAGCGGCTGGAAACCTGTACTCTTTTTAAAAAAAAAAAAAAAAAAAAAATGGTGCTATATAGCACTAAAAGTGGTTCTTGGCTCGTAATCATAGGGGGAAAACATTTGGTCCTAGATAGCACCATATCTTCAAAGGTGATATACAGCACCTTTGTCAAATGGTGCTATGTAGAACCATAAGAGGTGCCATATTGCACTATTTCTTCAACAAAAATGGTGCTAAACAGCACCAACAGTGGTTCTTTGGCTCGTAAAGAACCTTTAAAGGGGCTTAACCGGTTCTTTGTAAGGCAGTGGTGCTATATAGCACCTTAATCACCCCGAAGAACCACTGAAGAACCATACAGGAGCTTAATAGGTTCTGTATATGGTAGCGCTGCCAAAGAACCGCTGAAGAACCACTGAGGTACCAAGATTTGGTGCTAAACGGCACCAAAAGTGGTTCCCCTATGATTACAAGCCAAAGAACCACTTTTATGTTATATAGTAAATAAAATATTGGCTCATGTGATTTTGAAAATCTTTTAGTTTGAATTTTATTCACATTTTAAAACGCGTCCCAACATTTCCGGAATTCGGGTTGTAATTTGCACAAAGCTTGATGCTAGTTTTGATTCTATAGGAAAAACAAACATGCTGCTTTGTTTTATTTTATTTAACTCTTTTAGTACTAACAAATTAAATAGAAAAATGTAATGTTTCTTTCTAGAATTTTTCAATTAACTATTTATTCAGGTTTCTCCAAGTAATTAAATCATCATCAAAGACAATGAAAGATAAGAGCAGTGAGTTTTTTTTTTTTTTTTTTTTTTTTTTTTTTTTTTTTTTTGGCACTGTTACATTATTACATTATTGTTACATATTAATGTTTAATATTTTATTTTATATTTAATTAAATTTTTTTATTTGTGTATTTATTTATTTGTTTATTAATTTTTATTTTTTGTTTTGTTTTTGCTTTATTTAGTTTAGTTTTGTTTAGTTTTTTTGTACGAACACACTGAATTAGTGCTCATGCAGGTGATGCCATTTTGAGTCTGACTTGCAATACTTCCTGATCCTTTCCCCCTATCTTCGTTATTTTCCTGTCTCTCTCTGTCAATAAAAGTTGTGAAAAATATACAGAATAACACACAATATTCATTAATTCAAAGAAGAATAATGAAGCAGAAATACAGTGGAAGTATGGATGAGGTGAACTGAAGGATTGAGGGATGACGGGAAGGAGAGCCGGTGAATTTGAAGATTGCAGTGGTGTCACTCGGTGTGAGCTCAGGTCTCAGCGGAATGCTAATGAGATGGATGTGCGGGGCAGACTCGCTGCTCTCTCAGGAACTCTGAGCTATTGATCAGCTCTAATGCTTCACTAAACTGTTCAAGCATACTGTGGATTTGTCCGCTCTCTGTGTGCTGTGGGTCGGCATTTTTGGACGCCTGTACGTGTGTGTGTGTGTGTGTGTGTGTGTGTGAGTGAGAGAAGGAGAAAGTGATGTTAATGAGTGAAGAATGAACGGCGATTCTGAAGAGTGCGAGTATGATTTATGTGTTACGCGTCAGTGTGTGTGTGCAAGAGTGAGTGTGTTTTAACTAAATGGCTCAATAGTATTGACCCAGGCCATGAGTAGCTGTTGATTGTGTCTGGAGAGGTTGCACTTGACAGGACTCTCTCTGTGTGTGTGTGTGTGTGTGTGTGTGTGTGAGAGAGAGAGGCCATGAGCCTTGAAGCATCACATTTAATTATTTGCAGGCCGCTGTGGGCCTGTGTTCTGTCTGAAAATGCAGGAAAGGATTTAAGGGTTACTGGAGCGGTATTTCTGATTTATGTTCAGTCAGTGATAAATGCAAATTCTGATAAACCGTGTGAAGTCTAATCATTACAGTTTAACTTGTAGCAGAAGGATTTGTGGATATTTGCCTTGTTTTGTTCATCAGTTGGTCTGTCATCGAACATTTGAAGATTTCAAGTTAACATGAAATCAAGATTCACATTATTTACTTTATTAATGCAAAATGCGCATCTACAATTTAATCATATATTCTTTATTCTTTCTTTTGTTTATTCTTTTTTTGATTGTATTTAATCTTTTCTTTTTCTTTCTTGCTTTCATTACTGCTGTTTCACTTAGAATTATGTGACGTTACAAAAATGAAATGGGCCGTGAGCAATGGAAAACTAAATTTTCTTTTTAATTAATGTTCATGTTTATTTTGTGACTGATTCAGCAGTGCATGTTATTTCAAAGAAATAATATCCCTCATAATCTTTAATCAAAATAAAAACTTGTTTTTCCGCTGATGTTGCTTAGGTCATGCAGGCAATTGGATAGTATTACCCAATAGCCAAATAACTTATAATGGTTTTGTTTTGTTTTATATATTATTGAACGTGACAGACAACATAACTGCTGTGCATGCTTGTTATAAACAGAACGTTATTATGCATTATTGGGGATACTAATATAGTTATCTTTATAGTTATTGTTCCTTTACTCAGGAATATGTCATGTTTTAGAAGTAAAATGGGTTGTAAATGATGTTTCATGTTTTACTTAAGAGAAGACAGGAAGCAACATTTTAGTCACGTTAAAAGCTCATATGATAAGAGATCATCTGAGATGTGCCGAATGTTTCAGCACAAAGACAAAGCTTTCAGTTAAATGAATCAGATGAGAAGCCATTGTCTCTGTTTTTTTTCTCCCACTCTCTGTCTCTCTTCATCTATATCTGAATGACTGTGTGAGTAGAAGCTTAATTTGAGGACAAAGTGGTGAAATGCTGAAAACCAGAGGGCATTTCAGTGTACTTGTATACTGTGTGTGTGTGTGTGTTGGGGGCAGTGCAGGTCATTCGTTGTGTCTGTGGGTAGCTGCTGCGTGTCAGAGAGCAGCTGATCTGATGCAATGTGATGTACCAGCAAGTGCAGCTCTCGAGAGACCATCTGCTTTAACAAACACATTTGAAAAAAAAAATTGTGCATTTACATTAATTTGAAGCTTTTCATCCCGTCCATCTAGAAGGCATGTTTAGTTAGTTGCAGTGTCTTAAAGGTACAGTAGGCACAAACAGACACGTCTTAAAGGTAGAGTAGCAAAACCAACCCATTTTAATATAATGGTCATTTATAGCTGGACTTTGAGGATGAAATAAAATGCTGTGAATGTGTAGAAAGGTTAGGCACTATGAGTAATTACAGAGATGGCACAAACGAAGCAAAGAAGGAAAAATAAGAACTAATGACGGAGAGAGAATGGAGGAAAAAGGGGAAAACATAATTAGACATGTAAGCATGGGACTGTGTGTGTGTGTGATTTGTAGTAGTTTAATTAAAGGTGCTGTTGTAACTCACAGATGTATAATTCGAAAAGTCTTAAGGCTGCAGCAGCTGCTGAGATCTTTCTGGTGTGTGGCGACTCTCACTCCAACGTCTGCCATATTTCCACACACACACACACACACACACACACCCTTGTGCAGCTTAGTTCAAACACAGTGGTCTTTCTCTTTTGAAAATTCTTTTGTTTTTGTTCTTCAGTTTCTTTTAGTTCAGTCTGTTGTTTTCTTTAATTTTTTTACCTTTTAGTTTGTGTGAATGTTCGTTTGTTCTTTTACTTGTTTTATCTTTCTTGCTTTCATTTGTTTGTTTCTTTTGTTTGTTCTTTTGCTTTTCTTCATGTTTCGTTTGTTTATTTTATTTTTTGTTTAGTTCGTTCTTTTGCTTGTTTTATCTTTCTTGCTTCATTTTTTCTTTTTTCTTCCATTTATTTGTTCTTTTGTTGTTTTGTTTGTTATGCCTTTTTCTGTCATTCCATTATTCATTTTTACTTTTTATTCCTCCATATAAGTTTTCACTTGTTTTGCAGATTTTATTATGATTTTCTTTGGTCACACTTTATTTTAAGGTCCAATTTTCACAATTGACAAGCCATTAATTATGACTTTTACCTCAAACTCCTAATTTGCTGCTTATAGGTAGGTAGATAGATGGGTAGATAGATAGGTAGGTATTTGGTAGGATTAGGGATGTAGAATATGGTCATGCAAAATGTGCTTAATAAGTACTAATAAATAGCTAAATACTATATTCTAAAAACTAATTCTTTCTTTCTTTCATAATTTACAGTGTGATGGTGAGATTATCGTGTGTATGTGTAGGGAAGACAGCCAGCCATTTGTGGCTTGGCACCCCAGTCTTTGTTCTGGCTGGCATCATGCCACCTATACCCATCTGGTACAGGCTCTGTGATTCTTCCCCCGTGGACACTCACTAGTGTTCATCATCTCCAGAGCTGCAGCTTTAAAAATTCACACTTTTGAGAGACTGCTGAGCGTGGACAACTGCGTACAGTTAGCGCACATACGCATACAACCATATGCAAAACATGGGCTGATGGAGCCATTTGTCTCCTGGCACATGGTGGGGCTTCTGCCTTTGTCTGTGTGTGTGTGGGTGGGGGAGTTTTTCTGCAAGTGTCTTGGGTCAAACAGAACTGGATCTGTGCCACAGGGTCACCTTCAACCTCTATTGCCTATCTAGTTCTTTCTCTTTCACACAAATGCTCACTGAAGGGGGAAAAAAACATCTCAACAGGTTCATTTCTCCACAGAGCTACAAAACTGTGACAGTAACCACAGTAGAGTGTCATACATAAATTACACACATTAACTCTGCTCCAAAACCCTGTGAGCTGCCTCACTACATACTGTCTATACAGGCAGGTGCCTTCTAAGGCAGCATCCCAAATTTCATGACACTTCAAAAGTGACTGATTTGGAGTGCTTTACATAGACAGCAACACTGCATGCCACACAAATAGCGCTCTGCATGGGAGACTTCAGTTAATTTTCAGTAGAGTTTGATGTTAGCATGTTGTTAGAGGATTAGTTCACCCAAAAATGAAAATTCTGTCATCAATTTCTCACATTCATGCCATTCCAAACCCATTTTGTTTGTGTTCAAAACACAAATGAAGATATTGTTAAAGATATTAAAAATGAAAAAGCAATTTGTTCTTCCATTGAAAGTGCATGCAACCCAAACCTTGATGTTTCAAAAAGTTCATAGATGTAGTAAATGTTATATATATTAATAAAGCAGTTTAAATCACAGGTTTCTGAAGAGACGCAATCGCTTTATAAATTTAACAGAGTTGATTAACACAAATAGAGCACATTAAATATGGTCAACAGAAACTCAACTCTCTCAGAAAAAAAGGTACAAAAGTTGTCACTAGGGTGGTACCCTTCAGTGTTAATTTCAATGACAAATAATTTTCAGCATAATTTGTCAACATTTTTACTGACGAAAATGAGACTATAACAAAATAAAACAAATTTTGAATGACAAAAACTATGACGAAAATCCATTGACATTTCATCAACGAATACGAAAATGCTAGGGAGGTACGATTTGGGAAGAGATCCAGTCAGAACATATGTGACCCTGGACCACAAAACCAGTCTTAAGTCGCTGGGGAATATTTGTAGCAATAGCCAAAAATACATTGTATGGGTCAAAATGATTGATTTTTCTTTTATGCCAAAAATCATTAGGATATTAATTAAAGATCATGTTCCGTGAAGATATTTTGTAAATTTCTTACCGTAAATATATAAAAACATAATTTTTGATTAGTAATATGCATTGCTAAGAACTTAATTTGGACAACTTTAAAGGCGATTTTCTCAATATTTAGATTTTTTTTGCACCCTCAGATTACGGATTTTCAAATAGTTGCATCTCGCCCAAATATTGTCTGATCCTAACAAACCATACATCAATGGAAAGCTTATTTATTCAGCTTTCAGATAATGTATAAATCTCAATTTTGAAAAATTGACACTTAAAGGAACACTTTTTTTGGAAATAGGCTCATTTTACAACTCTCCTAGAGATAAACAGCTGAGTTTTACCGTTTTTGAATCCATTCAGCCGATCTCCGTGTCTGGCGGTAGCACGTTTATCTTAGCTTAGCATTGATCAATAAATCGGATTAGACCATTAGCATTTGGTTATCAAAAATGACTAAAGAGTTTCGATAATTTTCCTATTTAAAACTTGACTCTTCTGTAGTTACATCGTGCACTAAGACCGATGGAAAATGAAAAGTCGAAAAGAAAGAAATTTGCTGCCGTACCGTGGGTGCAGCAGGCGCAATGATATTACGCAACGCCTGAAAGCAGTCCCCAACTATATCATAACTAGTTACCTAGCTGGGGACTACTTTCAGGCGCTGCGTAATATCACTGCGCCTGCTGCACCCACGGTACGGCAGCAAATTTCCTTGATTATTACGCCAGAACGAGAGTATAGTTCCTAGCCATATCAGCCTAGAAAATAGCAACTTTTCATTTTCTGTTGGTCTTAGTACACGATGTAACTGCAGGAGAGTCAAGCTTTAAATAGGAAAATTATCAAAACTCTTTAGTCATTTTTTTGAGCAAGATGCTAATAGTCTAATCCGATTCAATGATATATGCTAAGCTAAGCTAAAAGTGCTACCGACAGACCCGGAGATTGGCTGAATGGATTAAAAAATGGTAAAACTCAACTGTTTAACTCTAGGGGAGTTGTAAAATGAGCCTATTTCCAAAAAGTGGAGTGTTACTTTAAGACTGGTTTTGTGGTCCAGGGTCACACATATCCTGCATGGTTGGGAGGGTAGATGCGCACATTTGAACCTACTGATGTATCCGGACTTAATAAGATACTTGCTCCACATCAATCTCAATATCTGGGAGTAAGAGAAAAGCAGACATATGGATAAATTTGAAAAGCATGACAATGTGAAGGAGAACTGTATTCAGACCAGTTTTCTGCACACAGAAAACGCCTCTCAGACAACGCGCAAGTACTGAATTCAAATCTTTCACATCTTATTTCACATGAACAGAGAAATAAACACAAAAATGATGTCAGATTACCCATTTTGACAGGTATTCACGTAAACACTTGGTTATGTCTTAAGTTCTGTCAGGTCCATTAAGTCAAGAACACACAGACAATAAAAATAATTTAAGAATTTTTATTGAATAATTGCAAACAGGTTGATGTTCCTGAATTAAAATTTGGCGGTATGGCTCTGTTCAGGGAGTCCTCTGACCTTTCATGAGCACCATGAAATAGCAGAGAGTCAGAGGACAGCAGCAGCATTAGGGAACGTTCACACAGTTTAGGACTGTGAGAGCTAAAATATCCCCCCTGTGAACAGAGCAGGCAACATGACAAAGCAAAATGCCACGTTATGCATAAGGAGGAGCTGGGGAGGTGGCGGGCAGCAGTAGCGAGCAGCAAGCATGTATGAGCAAACTGAATGTGCTTTAAATAGGGCGCCTTGTTTGAGCTTGGCCATTGAGCAGCGAGGGGAGCTACCCAGCTAATGCAGCTCAGCTGGAGCAGATCAGCTGGCGGGACAGTGTTGAAGCAATAGCATTAGCAGCGTCTTGACTACCTGGCCTGCCAGAACTGACGCTGACGCTCGATTCAATGTAAACAGTTGGGAAAATATTGAATATGTACATTGTATCTGTGCATTCGGTTTTAACCCTACAACACCCTAATTTAGTTGCTGTTGTCTGTTTCATATAAAAAAAAGAAAGAAATATTTATTTCTAATAAATAAATTATTAGATGTTTTCTCAAGGATTATATCCTATAATGAGTCTGGAAATTTTAGAGAAATGCTTAATAAATGCATTGCACTGGAATTAAACCCATCTAAAACCTTGTGACATTTAGTCGAATAAAACTAAAGCAGTTCAGATGACTAAAATATGACTAAAGGTCCTTGCACACCGGGTCTGATATTTTTTAGTTATTTGTTTTTTTTTTTTCATATTCATCATCCTTTCCTATCAAAATGCTTGCTACGGATGCGAAAACACAGAAAATCTAACCTGATCCAAAAAATTTTATGACGGACAAAAGTTTCAGAGGCAGTGTGTAAACGTGATTGACACAATCAGAATCAGAATCAGAATGAGCTTTATTATTATTTAGCTGAATAAATAATGTATAATAGAGTTGTGTGTTCTGCATTTATTGTCAAGTGTTCATGAGATGGATTGCCTGAGGGAAGAAACTGTTTCTTTGTCTGGTTGATCTGGTTCTCAGAGCTCTGTAGCCAGACGGTAACAGTTCAAAGAGGGAGTGTGCTGGATGTGAGGGGTCCAGAGTGATTTTACCAGCCCTTTTGCTCATTCTGGATAAGTACAGTTCCTGGAGAGTGGGGAGGGTCGTACCAATGATTCGCTCAGCAGTCCGGACTACCCTCCGTAGTCTTCTGAGGTCAGATTTGGTAGTTGAGCTGAAGTCCTGTGGCAGGTGGATGGAAGTACAATGTCTGCTGGGCCTTTTTTACAATAGGCTCAAATGTGATTGTCCCACTTCAGGTCCTGAGAAATTGTGGTGCCCAGGAATCTGAATGACTCCACTGCAGTCATAGTGCTGTTCATGATGGTGAGTGGGGGGAGAGCAGAGGGGGTTTATCCTGAAGTCCACGATCATCTCCACAGTTTTGAGCGTGTTAAGCTCCAGGTTGTTAAGACTGCACCATACAGCCAGCTCCTTAACCTCCAGTCTGTAAGCAGATTTTTAGGCAGTCTGGTGATACACCGTCTGGGCCTGGTGCTTTCCTTCTTTTGTTCTTTCTGAAGACCTGGTGCACGTCATCTTCACTTATCTGAATTGTAGGTGTGGGGGAGAGGGGGGTTGCTGGAGGTGTGAACGGTTGTGTGGAGAGGTGTTCAGAGCGGGTGTGTGGTGATTTTTCAAACCTGCAATAAAACTCGTTCAAGTCGTCTGCTAGTTGTTGATTCTCCAAAGTGCTGGGGGATGGTGTCTTGTAACTGGTGATATCTTTCTTACCTTTCCACACTGAAGCAGAATCACTGGAAGAGAATCTGTTCCTTAGCTTGTCAGAATAAGTCCTCTTTGCCACTCTGATCTCCTTTTCCAGTGTGTATTTGGCCTGTTTATTCAAGACTTTATCCCCCTTTCTGTAAGCATCATCTTTGACCTGACGGAACTGTCTGAGTTGTGTGAACCAACATTGTCATTGTTGTAGGTTAAATGAGCCCTGGAAGGAATGCGCACATCTTCACAGAAACTGATATGTTACAGTATCTGTGAGCTCGTCCAGATCGGTGGCAGCAGCTTCAAAAACAGTCCAATCAGTGAGAGAGAAACAGGCTTGTAAATCCCGCTCTGTTTCGTTAGTCCATCTTTTAACAGTTCTTAATACAGGTTTTGCAGCTTTAATTTTCTGCCTGTAGGTCAGAATAAGATGAACCAAGCAGTGATCAGAGAGTCCTAAAGCTGCTCGTGGGACAGAGTGATATGCGTCCTTTATTGTTGTGTAACAGTGATCCAATATATTACTGTCTCTGGTGGGACATGTGATGTGCTGTCCAGTGTTAATTTCGTCGACGACGGCGAAAAATATTCGTCAACGAAACTTTTTTCTGTGACTAAGATGAGATGTTGACGAGCTAAAACTAATATCTGATGATAAAAACTATGACGAAATTTATGCCACATCTTCGTTGACGAGACGGGACTAAAATGTTATTTGAGGACTACCGGACATTCAAAATACATCCTATAGGCTAAGTTAACAGTCTTGTCTTTCAAAATGTGTGTCTCTGTCATTGGATAAGGTGCGTTTTCATGGCAGCCGCAGTGGACGGATAGGCTACCAAAACGCGAACTAGCGATCTGAAACAATGGCCTCAGCACCCAAAGGGTTAGGGAGTGGGTGACCAGACGTCCCATTTTTCCCAGGAGTCACAATTCATTGTCGAATAACTTAAAGTTAGTGAAGGTGCGATAGGTGGAAACGCGCTGATAGAAGTGCTCTCTCTCGCGCACGCTCCACTTCTTCAGTTCTCATACAGCGCGCGATCAGTTCTCAGTGCTCAAATACACACACAGCAGTCCAAAGGTCTATCATGTAGAGTATCTCATGGAAATACAGTCCGTTATGGTTTAAGTGAGCTTAAACAGGTGGGTGAAAACTGAATGTATGTCAGTAGGCTATTACATACATACCTTCCGTCTTAAATGGACAGCATTCCTAATTATCTGTGTCATAAATGTTAACCAACAAAAGATGTTAAATAAATGTATACTTGTTAAGTAAACCTACTTTATCTGAAAAATACCAGTTTTTCCAAATTCAGTCCTTGATTCAAATTTCTCATAACTAAGCTTAATTGATTTGGTCTAAAGAGAGAAGAATTGATGACTGTTTTTGTTTGAATACTACATA